>NW_006408790.1:1415696-1424505 GCF_000296735.1 Chrysochloris asiatica | reverse complement strand
AAAAGATCTTGTGCAGCAAATTTGCCTAATGCAATACATCATTTGATTTCTTGACTACTGCTTCCATGAGTGTTGATAGTTGATCCAAGAAGATGTTAAAGCAAATGGAAGAAATTAGGAAATACAAGAGCTGAACAGAAAATTTCAAAGGTCAGCTCAAGAAGATAGTCAAATATTACAACAACATGTGCAAAGATGTGGAGTCAGAAAAACAAAAGGGAAGAACACACTCAGCATTTCTCAAGCTGGGGGAACTGAAGAAAAAATTCAAGCCTTGACTTTCTTTATTGAAGGATTCTCTGGGCAAATTATTGAATGATGCAGAAAGCATCAAGAGAAGATGGAAGGAATATACAGAGTCACTGTACCAAAAGGAAATGGTTGGTATTCAACCATTTGAAGGGGTAGAATATGATCAAGAGCCAGTGATACTGAAGGAAGAAGTCCAAGGCGCACTGAAGTCATGGGCAAGGAACAAGGCACCATCCCCTTTGGACCCTGACTATCTGGCTCCCAGGACCTGGTCATCAAGGAGTGTCACCTCAGACAATGAAGCAGCCCTTAGTAAGTGACTTCTGAAGGCGACTGACAGAGAAAGTGCGAGCTCACCATTATCCCATCAGAACATACCGGGCATTCTAAAGCTTTTAACTGCAATTGCTGGGTCAGCTTGCAGGGCAGTCAAGACACGATGGAGCACAGAGCTGATGGTGTGCAGCATGGATGGAATGTGGAAGTGATGGCAGTTTCAGACAGATGAGCTCTCAGCCAGGAGGGTGGGCGCAGGGCCACATGGAGCACCATCTTAGCGGGAGGTGAGAAGGACTCACTTAGCTAGAATGGCGTTTTTTATTCTGATCATTATCGGTCCGTTTCAAAGCAAACATGGTTAGGAGCCAGTGGGCCAGCGTGCTGCTGCTTAACACACAACACACAATAGATACAACACACAAACATGGTCGGGGCCACGGGGCCATCGTGCTGCCAGCTAACACACATAACACAACACACAACACACACAGTCATGGTGAGGAGCCAGTGGGCCAGCGTGCTGCTAACACACTCACAAGACATACACACACAAATGAGTTAGTTAAAGCGCCTCAGACTGAATTGCTGTGTGGTTTGCTGTGTATATGCTCAACGACAAGATAAACAAATTTATAAAGAGCCACACTCTCCTTGGGCAGAACTGCAGATGCACCCAACTCTTGACAATGGAGCCGTCTGCACATTCCATCGCATGAAACGTGCGGTAGAACTGACAGGCCTGGGCATATCCAAGAAAGCCCATCCTGATTTGAAGACAGGGTTTGTTAATAAGCCAAGACACAAAGAGTTATCCTCCCTTTCCAAAATAAAAAAGTAGCTGCAATGGTAACAAAATGCCTTTGGTTACGCGTGACTTTCAGGGATGGCTTGCCCATCACGCTGTACCTTTTATGCTGGCAGGTAGCCATGCTTCAACCCCACTAGACCTTAAGCAACATAACAGTAGCCGCATGACATGTTCCAGAAAGAACAAAAGTTCTTTCTTCACACCACATGGGAGCAGGAGCTGTGAGCCTGGTGCCTAATGCAACAGGAGCTGCACGTGTCGTGTTCCATCAACCTGGGTGGAGCTCTGAAACTGCAGGGGTCTTCAGTTTCCTCCAGTCACCAAGTACACTGGGGTTCTCGGGAGAACACAGAAGAGAACACACCTTCGGAGGCTGAACTCGCTTGTCAGCGAGCCTCCCAGCATCAGCAGCCAGCTGAAATTGAGCCACGCTGCAGGGTGACAGGGAAGGAGCCCTGGTGGCATAGTGCTTAAGGGCTGGGCTGCTAATTGAAAGGTCGGGGGTTCAAATCTACCCTCAGCAGCTCCATGGGAGAAAGACCCTAGAGACTTGCTCCCATAAAAATGACAGCCTAGAAAACCTCACGGATCACCAGTAGAGAACAGCAACTCACACAGAGTGAAGTGTAGGGTCGGTGACTTTAATGCCTGTGGAGCAAGTTGGAGAGGGATGGAGAGGTGTCGGCACAACTTGAAGAATGAAATCATGTATGGCTGTGTGCATTTTCAACACCACCCCCGAAAGCCCTGTGGAGCACAACAGTCTGGCCCCAGAGATTGGGTCACCATGAGTTTGGGGATGGAACCGATGGCCACGTCTTGTTACAATGGGGCTGATTTACCTGCCTCTCCCCCTGAGACAATAAAGAACAGCTCTAGGGGAAATATTTACACACTTGGATTTAATGAAGACATACCTCGATTGTATTGCAGGTTCTGTTCCCGTTGACCACAATAGAGTAAATAAAGCAAGTTATACACTTTTGTTTGTTTGTTTGTTTGTTTCCCAGGTCATATAATGTGCTAAAGAACAAACATGTGACTTTGAGTCTTAAGGTTTGCCTGTCCCAAACCATGGTATTTTCAATCACCTCATATGCATGTGAAAGCTGGATAGTGAATAAGGAAGACAGGCAAAGAATGGATGCATTTGAATGATGGGGCTGGCAAAGAATATTGAAAGTACCACGGGCTGCCAGAAGAATAAGCAAATCAGTGTTGGAAGAAATACAGCCAGAACTCTCCTTAGAAGCCAGGATGGAGACACTGTCTCTCAAACTTCAGACATGTTATCAGGAGGGACCGGTCCCTGAAGAAAGACATTATACTTGGTAAAATGGAGAGTCAGTGAAAAGAGGAAGACACCCCCCCCCCATGAGATGGATTGACACAGTGCCAACAACAATGGGCTTAAACCTAACAACAACTGTGAGGATGGTACAGGACCAGATAGTGGTCCCTTCTATTGTGTGTAGGGTTGTTGTGAGTTGAAACTGACTTGAAAGCACCTAACAAAAACAACAAAGTTAACATTAGACTGTAGTGTGTGAAATGTAAAATAGCATGATGAAAAAGTCTGAAATATTTTGAGAATGACCAAAATGGATCACCGAGACATGAACTGAGCACATGCTGTTGATATAAAATGGCGCCTGTACACTTGCTCAATCAGGGTTGTTCACAAACCTCCCAGGAGCAAAAAAAACCCACAGCATCTTCGGAGCACATTAAAGCAGTGCACACTAAAACAAGACATGCCTGTATTTGTTTTTCTTTTTAATTCTCTTGAAGCAGGTTCTCCTGACCAATGCAAACAGGTAGCAAAGTGCCAGGTGACTCCCTTCTCCAGCCAGCAGCCAACAATCCTCAGCACTCCCAGGGTGACTGAGGCCCCAACAGTGAGCTCTTTAGGATCTGGAAAAAGAAACATGCACTTACTTTTAAAAAACAACAATGAATTCATTATCTACCCCATCCTCCTAAGATGGACAGATGGCTAATTCTATCGGCAGGCGAGGGAGGGGCTCAGACCCACTTTGAGATGTAAAGCGAAGCTGGTTCAGCAATGTAGCCAACTGTGAAAATAAAACTATCATATTTTGGGAAGCACGTGCTTGCTGGTGCGTATGCATGCAAACGTCTACAGAGAGAGAGATGGGAAGGAGGGCGGAGTCCAGGTGGAGACTTTCCCGTTCACTCTTGTCATCTCATTTGTATTTGCCTTGATTTTCTCAGTTCTAAGACCAAAACCAAGTCTGCTGTCAGCAAATTGAGTCTGAATCAGGGAGAGCTGATAGGACAGAGTCAAACTGCCCCATAGAGTCTCCAAGGCTGTATGTCTTTACGGAAGCAGACAGCCACATCTTTTACACATAGAGCAGCTGGTTTGAAGCACCAGCCTTACAGTTAGAAAACAGGCACATAGTCCTTTTGTTAGAAGAATAAAACAACAATGACAAAAATGGATTCACAATCTAGAAGCATGTGCCCCAGAAACTGGTTAACCGACTCTTCAATGTGTCTACAGGAAGCTGTGTAGAGCAAGCCACTCTCAGCATTTCCTGTGAAAAACTTATACCCAAGTGCTTGTCTGAGGTGCTTATGATGACTGTCACTGACTACTACTCTCCTGCCGAGGCCTGTGGAAGATAGTTACCTGACTTACCCATGGGGAAAGATCCATATGTGTGCCCATTCCAAAGAAAGGTAAAATGCAGAAAGCAGCAAACGATATCATTAATATCACATGCAAATAAAATGTTGCTGAAGATAGTTAAAAAACGGCAGCAGTACATCAACAGAGATCTGCCAGAAATTCCAGCCGCATTTACAATGTGGGCTATCACTGCAGACATTAGATTGATCTTGGTTGGAAGCAGAAATGTTTACTTATGCTTTATTGGCTATGCCAAGGATTTGGCTGTGTGGATCATAACAAACTATGGATAACATTGCTAAGAATAGGTATTCCAAAATGCTTAGTTGTGCTCATGTGAAACCTTACATAGACAAAGAGGCATTTGTTCCAACAGAACAAGTGAATGGTTTTAAATCGGTAAAGGTGTGCAACAGGGTTGTATCCTTTCACCTTACTTATCCAACCTGAATGCTGAGCAAATAATCTGAGAAACTGGGTTATTTGAAGAAGAATGTGGCATCAGGATTGGAGGAAAAGTTAATAACAACCTGTAATATACAGATGACAAAACCCTTCCTTGCTGGAAGTGAAAAGGAATTAAAATTCTTACTGATGAAGATCAGAGACTACAGCCTTCCATAGGGATTGGACCTTAACTGGACCAATAAATGACATTATAATAAATGAGGGAAATATTAAAGTTGGCACAGACTTCAATTTGCTTGGATCTGCCATCAATGCTCATGAAGACAGCAATCAAGAAATCAAAGGACATATCACATTAGGCAAATAAGCTGCAAACGATCTCTTTAAAGTGTTTAAGAGAAAAGACTGTCACTTTGAGGACTAAGGTGCACCCTATCCAAGCCATGATACTTCAATAACCTCATATGCATGTGGAATTTGGAAAGTGAAGAGGGGAGACTGTAGGATCATGTGAATTATGGTGTTGGTGAACAATATGGAAAGTACCATGAAGGGAGAAAGGAAGGAAGGCGTTAGAGAAAGAAAAAGAAAAAGAGGGAAGGAAAGAAGGAAGGAAGGAAGGAAGGAAGGAAGAAGGAAGGAAGGAAAGGAGAGAGGAAGGAAGGAAGGAAGGAAGGAAGGAAAGAAAGAAGGAAGGAAGGAAAGGAGAGAGGAAGGAAGGAAGGAAGGAAGGAAGGAAAGAAAGAAGGAAGGAAGGAAGGAAGGAAGAGAGGAAGGAAGGAAGGAAAGAAGGAAGGAAGGGAGAAAGGAAGGAAGGGAGAGAGGAAGGAAGGGAGAGAGGAAGGAAGGAAGGAAGGAAGAAGGAAGGAAGAGAGGAAGGAAGGGAGAGAGGAAGGAAGGAAGGAAGGGAGAGAGGAAGGAAGGGAGAGAGGAAGGAAGGGAGAGAGGAAGGAAGGAAGGAAGGAAGAAGGAAGGAAGGGAGAGAGGAAGGAAGGGAGAGAGGAAGGAAGGAAGGAAGAAAAGAAAGTACCAAAACAAAACTTCAGGAAAGAAGGAAGGAACCCTCATAGAACCTAGTTCTACTGTGACCTCCGTGCGTTGCCATGACTTAGAATCCACTTGGCAGCCACGGGTTAGGCTCTGTGTGTGGACGTGGCCACTGCCTGTTTTCATAACTACACTCACTGGGCTGGGCACTGGGCAGGCCTGGTGGTAAAACCTCCTGCAGCTCCAACCACCTCCCTGGGGAACTGAAGCAGGCCCCTGCATTTCCTGCATGGAGGATAGGGTACACAATGTCTCCCAAAACCACAAACATCCATTAGCAGACTGTTCTTCCTGAGTGTGTGGGCAGGGTGTGGAGGAAGGTCAGGGAAGATGATAAGGGTGTTCCCTCAGCTGTAGAAGAGCTACCAGAGGTCCCATGGTAGATAAGAGAGTCTTGTCTGGCTCCTGAGAGTGGAGGCTAAGTCTGCCCAGTCTCCACCCTCGCTCTTATCCCCAAGCCCTGCTTTATACACCCAGTTCCATGTCCTTCACCTCAGTGCATTCAACTCAGGAATTCATTTCTTCTCAAAGCCTTTCTGAGCTGCAACTTCTCACAGGAAAGTACTTTTCACACGACTTTTATTAAAGGATTCATTTTTAAGATATCTGATTACTGATAACAGCTGTATGAAATGAAAGTTGCTATAACTTACAGACATGGCCCTATTAATCCTAGAACATAATTGCTCCTTTGGGAACATGTACCATCACTATTGTTGCTATTGTTGCATGCCGTCAAGCGGATTCTGAGTCACAGCACCTCATGTGACAGAAGAGAACTGTCCCATAGGGTTTCTAAGGTTGCCATCTTTCTGGGAACAAATTGCCAGGTTTTTCTCCCATGAGGCCGTTGGGTGGTTACAAATCACCAGTCTTTCATTTAATAGCCTAGTGCTTGACCATTGTAAGATCAGGGTTCATAGTCATTATATGCCACAAGTGTAGTATATAGGAAGAGTCCTGATCAGCACTTGCCTGAACTCGAGGTTTTAAACCAAAAGGTTGGTGGATCAAACTCACCAGCTGCTCATGGGAAACCCTATCCAGGGTCGCTATGCAGAAAGCATCAAAGAAGATGGAAGGAATGAATACACAGAGTCACTGTATCAAAAAGAAATGGTCTATGTTCCACCATTTCAAGACATAGCATGTGATCAGGAGCCAATGATCCTGAAGGAAGAAGTCCAAGATGCATTGAAGAAATTGGCAAAGACCAAGAAGCCAGGAATTGATGGGAAAAAAGTTGAAATCTTTCAACAAACTCATGTGGCACTAGAGGGACTCACCCGTCTTTGCCAAGAAATTTGGAAGACAACTACCTGGCCAACTAACAGAGGTGACCCAATGGAATGCAGGAATCATCGGATAATTTCATTAATGTTGCATGCAAATAAAATTTTGCTAAAGATAATTCACAAATGGCAGCAAACATACATTGACAGAGAACTTCCAGAAGTTCAAGTCGGATTCAGAAGAGGACATGGAATGAGGGATATCATTGCTAATGTCTGATGGATCTTGGCTGAAAGCAAAGAATACCAGAAAGATGTTTAACTGTGTTTTATTGACTACACAAAGGCTTTTGATTGTGTGGATCATGGCAAGCTATGGACAACATTGCGAAGCATGAGTATTTCTGACAAATTAATTGTGCTCATGAGGAATCTGTACATAGACTGAGGCAGTTGTTCTAGCAGAACAAGGGAACACTGAATGCTTTAAAATTAGGAAATGTGTGCGATAGGGTTGTATTCTTTCACCATACTTATTCAATCTGCATGCTGAACAAATAATCTGAGAAGTTGGGCTATATGAAGAAAAACATGGCATCAGGATTGGAGGAAAACTCATTAATAACCTGAGATATGCAGATGATACAATCTTGTTTGTTGAAAGCAAAGAGGACTTAAACTACTTACTCATGAAGATTAGAGACCATAGCCTTTGGTATGGGTTGAACATCAATGCAAAGAAAACAAAAATCCTCACCACTGGACTAGTAAACAACATCCATACAAATGGAGAAAAGACTGAAATCAAAGACTTCGTTTTTCTTGGATCAGCATTCAACACTCATGGAAGCAGCAGTTCAGAAACCAAATGACGTATTGCATTAGGCAAATCTGCTGCACAAGACCTTTTTAAAGTGTTGAAGAGCAAAGATGTCAGCTTGAGGACTAGCCATGGTATTTTCAATAACCTCATATGGATACGAAAGCTGGACAGTGAATAAAGATGACTGTAGAACAATGAATGCGTATGAGTTATGGTATTGGAGAAGACTGTTTAAGTACCATGGACAGCCAAAAGAACAGTCTGTGTTGGAAGAAGTAGAGTCAGAATGTTCCTTTGAAGCCAGGATGGCTGACTCCATCTCTCATATTTAAGACATATTACCAGGGGAAACAGTCTCTAGAAAAGGACATCATGTTTGGTAAAGTAGAGGGTTGGAGAAAAAGAGGAAGACCCCCTCCAGAGAGACGTATTGGCACAGTGGCAGCAGCAGTGAGCTCAGGCGTAGTAATTCCAGAGTTGGTGGTGGGTTCTGTCAAGTTTATTCTGCTTCTCGGTGCCCTCCATGTGACAGAATATAACTGCCCCACAGGGTTACCTAGACTGTCATATATTGTGTCACTGTACATACTCACAGCACCCCCGGGTGATACAGTAGGATTGCCCTGTAGGGTTTCCTAGGCTGTCGTCTATTGTGTCACTGTATACTAGTACATACTCACAGCGCTCCTGTGTGATACAGTAGGATTGCCCTGTAGAGTTTCCTAGGCTGTCATCTATTGTGTCACTATATACTCACGTTGCTGTTGTTGTTGTTGTTAAGTGCCGTTGAGTTGGTTCCGACCCATAGAGACCCTGTATAGGGTTTCCAAGGAGCAGTTGGTGAGCTTGAACTGCTGACCTTGCAGTTCAAATGGCTTTGCAGTCTGGAACATTAACCCATAGTGCCACACCAGGACTCCTATATACTCATATATACTCTCATCCACTCACAGTGCCCCTGTGTGACAGAATAGAACTGACCCACAGGGTTTCCTAGGCTGTCATCTATTTTGTCACTATATATTTATATAAACTCTTTTGTATCATTCACTCTCCCACCTGAATTTGGAGATCATCTGGAGAACAGATTTGATGCATTAAGCACTAAAGACTGAGATCAGAAGAGTTGTGGGATGACATCAAGAACATCATACATGAAAAGAGCAAAAGTCATTAAGAAGACAAGAAAGAAGGAAGGTGAAAATGGATGTCAGAGGAGACTCTGAAACTTGCTCTCCAGCATAGAGAAGCTAAAGCAAATGGAAGAATTGAAGAGGTCCAAGTGCTGAGCAGAAAATTTCAAA
>NW_006408790.1:1407791-1408889 GCF_000296735.1 Chrysochloris asiatica | reverse complement strand
GAACTGACTCCATGATACTTAACAACAACAACCCTGTATAGGGTTTCCAAGAGATGGCTGGTAAGTTTGAACCTTCGTTCTTGTGGTCCAGTGCTTTATACTACAACACCACACACAGGAACCTAAGTTTCAGAATCAACTCAGAGGCCATGGGTTGAACTCATTTGTGAACAGGGTTTCTTTGTAATGTTAAAGAGCCCATCAGTGCTGTGTGAGTCTTCTGACAATCTCTTCTTTTTTCCCTTTGTGTTTTTAATTAATTTTTTTATTGTGAATTGTTTACAGGGCAGATCATCAGTTTTACATTCAACAAATCATTTACATTCAAACAAATACTTTGTTTCATTACAATGATAATAATCCCCTCCATGTACCATCAGTTAACAGTATTTCTCTCTATTCATTTTACTTTTTTTTTGTTGTTTTTTTTAAAACACTCAGGCATATATAATAATTTAAACCACAAAAGAGCACATTCTGCAAGCCTGCCTCCAGGCCTCCAGCACTCAGTCTCTTTCTATGAGTCTAGAGTCCTCAGCTGCTCCCTCTCTCCATGTCCCCATCTCTGTCTCCATCTCTGGTGTCACTGCTTCTTAGGATAAGCTTTTGCATTCTGTTTGTGCTCTTCTCCCTTGATGGTCCTCTGTTTCTGGACTGTAAGATTAACTATTCCCCCATTTTTGTTACAAAACTTCTACCTTTATAATTGTGACAGTTGCAATTAGTTATGATAACAATTACTCACTACTGAATCATAAGAATCTTATCACCATCTCTTTTTACCAGACCCAGCTTGACTAATTGAAAATTATTCAGTGGGAACTTTATCTTCCCCTCCACACTCTTAAACTAAAGTACCTCTTGAAACCTTGTAAGCCAGTCACTTCGTGCCTTTATCGTCCCCTCATTTTAGGTAGCTGATGTCTAAGGTGCCCGTCCCTATCTACCCTGTATACAGAGAGGATAGTAATGATATTTGATGTGAAGACTCCTTCCCTGTGTTTGTATTTTGAGATACTACCTCCATGAGTATAGGTCAAGTTCATCAAATTGTAGCAATTTACCCTCGTTTCCTTTATTAAAAAAAAAAATTTTTTT
>NW_006408790.1:1401961-1406491 GCF_000296735.1 Chrysochloris asiatica | reverse complement strand
CACAGGAGAAAGATGAGGCTTTCTGCTCCCGTAAAGATTTACAGCCTCAGAAACCCTGTACTATGAGTCTTTATGAGTTGGAACCGACTCCATAGCACATAACAACAACAACAACAATGGCTAGTGATCGTGAACATTTCTTCATATGTTTGTTGGCTGCCCGAATGTCTTCCTTGGTGAAGTGTCTGTTCATGTCCTGTGCCCATTTTTTAATTGGGTTCCTAGTCTTTTTCATGTGGAGGTCTGTACTTTCCTATAGATTTTAGAAATGAGTCCTTGTCATTGCGAAATATTTTCCCCCATTCTGTGGGTTCCCTTCTTACTCTTTTGGTGAAATCCTTTGATACACATAAGTTTCTAATTTTTGGAATGTCCCAATCATCTATTTTGTCTTCTTTTGTTTGTGCAATTTTCACAATGTTTGGTAGTTGTCTGTGTGTGCCCTGTACTAGAGCCCTCAAATTTGTCACTTTTTTTCATTGATGACCTTTATCATTCTGGGATTCACATTTAGGTCTTTAATCCATGCTGAGTTGGTCTCTGTATATGGCATGAGGTAAAGGTCCTGTTTCAGTCTTTTGCATATAAATTTCCAGTTCTGCCAGCATCGTCTGTCTATTGAAGAAACTATGTCTTCCCACTCAATGTGCTTTGGCCCTTTGTCAAAAATCAATTGGCTGTATGTGGCTGGATTAACTTTTGGATTCTCAGTTCTGTTCCATTGACCTATGTGTCTTTCATTGTACCAGTACCAGACTGTTTTGACCACTGTAGCCATGTAGTAAATTTTGAAACCAGGAAGTGAGAGGCCTCAAACTTTGTTCTCCTTAAGCAGTGCTTTGCTTATCCTGGGTCTCTTTCCTTTCCATATATGTTGTAATTGTTTTTTCCATCTCTCTGAAGAATGTCATTGGAATCTGGATTGGGATTGCATTATATATATGTGTAGATTGCTTTGGACAGTATTGACATTTTCACAATGTTAAGCCTTGCTATCCAGGAGCATGGTATATTCTTCCATTTTTGTAAGTCTCTTTTGGTTTCTTGTATTAGTGGTTACGAATCATGCTGGTAACCTCAAGGTTGCAGTTCGAAACTACCAGCCACTCCACAGGAGAAAGATGAGGCTTTCTGTTGCTGTAAAGATTTACAGCCTTGAAAACCCTGAGCAGGGTCACTATGAGTTGGAACCGACTCTACGCTACTTAACAACAACAACAACAATAGTGTTCTGTAGTTTTCTTTGTAGAGGTCCTTTTGTTTTCTGGTTCCATTTATTCTTAAATATTTCATCCTTTTGGGGTTATTGTAAATTGTATTGCTTTTCTAATTTCCTTTTCAGTGTTGTCATTATTAGTGGAGAGGAATCCAACTGATTTTTGTATGTTGATCTTGTGCCCTGACATTTTGCTGCTGACAATCACTTTATTTATTTATTTTTTAGACACAGAACTTTGGTATTTCATATGCTCTCCAGTCATCTGTTGACAAGACTGACCTATAAGTATTAGTTGAAAAAGTTTCATTTGCGGGGGTCTACCATCAAATCACATGAAGTTCTGGTAGTGTAGTGGTTAGGAATCGGGCTGTGAACTGGAAGGTCAGCAGTTCGAAACTACCAGCTGCTCCACGGGAGAAAGATGAGACTTTCTGCTCCTGTAAAGATTTACAGCCTCAGCAACCCTGTACAGGGTCACTATGAGTCAGAACCGACTCCACGGCACATGACAACCACAACAACATCAAATCACAGAGCTGAACTTCTGATAAATTCCTGGGAGTTTTATTGAGCAATTTTTATTCATAGACTTTCTGAGAGACCCAGTCATCCTCTATTCCTAATGGACTACTATGAGATAACTTCACAATCACTTTTAAGATACAAAAAGAACAACTGAGATACTACCCCAGAGGTCCCACTGTGGGGTGAGCACTGAACAGCTAACCATAACTACTAACAGGTTGGTGGTTCAAACCTACCAGTCACTCCTTCAGAAACCCTCTCCAGGCTTGCTATGAGCTAAAACCAACCCGATGGCTCAACAACAAGCTAATCTCAAAGTTGGCCATTAAAAGCTACCAGCCTTTCCTAAAACACTCCATATAAGGTCACTCTGAACGGGAACCAACTTGAGGGCACTTAACAACAACAGCTGAGGTGCAGAAGCAAGGAAGCCCGATGCAGGGAGGTAGATGCCAAGGAACTGAGGGACAGAAGCAGAAGAGGAACACGAACCTGGTCAGACAGACAGAGAGCCTTCCTCTGGAGCCAGGGCCCTGAATTCGGGCTTTGAGCCTCCTAAACCGTTAGAGACTAAGATTCAGTTTGTTAAAACCATACCCTTGTGCTATTTCTGTTACAGCAGATGCCTGCATGATTTTTTTTCTCCTCCTATTTATACCAAAAAAAACTTATTTTAAAACATGAGCAACTGATATATCCCACTTGATGACAATTTCATCCACGTTATTATCCCATAACATCAAATTCACCCCAAACCACTTGAAACACAACACACACAGAATGGAACAATCACTATGATTTCTTGGTCCCTCAAAAAAACACTGAATCCGCTGTATTTTATAGAATTTCTAACTTGGAGAAGGGGGTGATGGTTTATTTTTTCACCTTTTCCCGTTTTCTCATCTTGGCTGTAAAATGGAACTCGTTTTCAATTGCCTTACATTCATGTAAAAGCTGGATAATGAATAAAGAAGACTGGACAAGAATTGATGCAAATGGGATACAGTGTTAGCAAAGAATATTGAGTACATAGACTACCAAAAGGACAAACAAATTCGTGTTGGAAGTAATATGGCCAAAATGTTCCTTAGAAGCGAAGATGGTGAGACTTGAAGAACATCATGCTTGGTACAGAGGAGGGTCAGAGAAGAGGAAAACCTCCAATAAGATGGGCTGACACACTGGCTGCAACATAACAATTGTGCAGATGGCGCAGAAATGAGCAGTGTTTCATCTGTTGTGCATGGGGTGTTAGAAATGAACCCTGATGTCACAAAAATAGACACTCAGACTAAATTACTTCGGCAGGGCAAAGTTTACTTCTGCAGAAGGGTGCATGTGCGCAGCTGTACAGGAACAGGCCAGCGAGCATGCCCGGTGGGTAGTCCACTCCGGTTTTATCCCTGACATAAGGCGTAAGGCTGTGTCTCACCCCATTGGCCAGGGCTTCCATCACTCAGTCTTTTCCCTTACCCGGTTGGCTAATTCAAATTTCAAAAGCGCGCACTCTTGTCCTTACTCACTTCAGGAAGTAGTAAGAAGTAAAAGAAAAGTCATAAAGTCTTTGCGTCAGGAAAAAAAGAAAAAGAAAGGTCACCTGAATTCAGTAAACAGGATTACAATAATTTTGAAGAAGAGACGCTCGTTCCCACGGGAGTCACCTAACAACAGGAGCCCCGGCATTGCCATTTGAATCATTCACTTTATCAAGAATATGAAATGACAAGGGCTCATCGGCCCAGGAATATTCAGAGAAGAAATGGTCACATGCCAGAGCATCATGACGAATGTGCATACCTGAGCTTGGACATGTCAACCAAATTCCTGACTACAGATGGATTCTTTTGGAGATGTATTTTAAGATGAAAAAATTTTTGCTTATCTTAATTTGGGGTGGGGAGGGGGCATGTATTTGTTACATAAATAGGGAGGAATTGGGAGTGATTGCAGTAGGACCTCACTCGGTGGCATGTCCTATCTCATTTTAAATAAATTTATCTAAAATCATAAGCAAAGACCCCACTGCTGTCAAGTGGATTTCAACTTACAACGACCCTATAGGACAGTAGAACTGCCCCAGAGAGTCCCTAAGGCTGACCCCTTTTATGGGAGTAGATAGTCTCATCTTTGGTCCACAGAGCAGATTGTGGGTTCACACTGCTGACCTCGCAGTTAGCAGGCCAACGCTTAGCCCACTGCACTAAAATCCCTTCATTTAGGCCCAACCACGTGAACTCTCTGTAACTCACAGAGCCATAGTCGTTCACTGTGCTATTTTCAGGACCCAAAAAATCCCCACCCTGAAAAAAATTTTTTTTAGCTGATTCTTGAAATTGTTTTTGCTATCACACAATGATGACATCTGATGCAAAACTGAAATGTATTGTGGAATTTGTGGTGATTCCGACGTAAATGGGCCTGCCCACATAAACGGAAAGAAAATGATCAAATCAATCCCTGCCCCAATTTCCTCGTGTAGAAAAACCTTCCATCCACCTCCAGAGTGACAAAGAACTGGCTGTAGGTTGACACAGAGGCCTGCGTCTAGAGCTCCTTGTACAAACTTTTACCACAAGCGTCTTGCTACAGACAGGAAAACGATGGGCTCTCTGGCTGACCCGCTCAGAATCCGTCTCCTTTGGCCCCAGCATTTGGGGCTGGAGACACAATTTGTGGAATGAAACTGAGAAATGAGCCAAAATGAATTTCAGGCTTGCCAGAGCTTACAATCTTAATGCAAATTTGACAATTAGCAGCGACTCAGCTGTGAGAGCTGGGGGGGTGGG
>NW_006408790.1:1393830-1401176 GCF_000296735.1 Chrysochloris asiatica | reverse complement strand
TATATACTCGTATATACTCTTATAGATCATCCACTCACAGCGCCCCCTGGTGTAACAGAGGAGAACTGCCCCACAGGGTTTCCTAGGCTGTCATCTATTGGGTCACTATATACTCGTATATACTCTGCTCCCGTAAAGATTAACAGCCTCAGAAATCCTGGGCAGGCTCACTATGAGTCGGAACTGACTCCACAGCACATAACAACAACAACAACAACAACAACAACAACAATATATACAGGAGCAGATTACTGGGTCTTTCTTAGGCACAGCCTTTGGGTAGATTCAAACCACCAACCTTTTGGGTAGCAGCTGAGAATGTTTACCCTTTGAGTCCGCAGGGCTCCTTGCTATATCTCTTTCTCTGTCTCTCTCTGCCTTTATCTCCATCATCTATCTGAATGGTAAAGATTGGCACTGTGAGAGAGACACCCACCCAGATGTCCTTCTGGATCTCCAAGCAGTATCTGAAAAGGATTCTCAGTGGGTTCTCAGTGAAGACGGAAAGACTGCATGTGTGTAATGCTTCCCAGAGTGGCGTTCTGACTGACCGCCCTGGAGACAGACTTTGAGATGCACAGCTGTTGTTTACTGGGAGGTGCTGTTTACCGAAGGTGCTGTTGGGGGCATCCTGCAGGGATGTGAGGAAAGCAGGGCTGAGCAGAGATGTAGCGCTGACGCTCAACGCCATTGCTGCATGGGTATAGGATTGTTGTGATTATGTGCTGACGATTTGATTTCATCTCTTAGTGACTCCATGGGACTGAGGAGAACTATCCCCTAAGGCTTACGGTAGCAGGCCTTTCTCATGTGGAGCCACTGTACCCCCAAACCAAAACCCAAATCTGCCATCGATTCTGACTCTTAGTGACCCCATGTGAGGTTTGCCAGGCTGTAAATCTTTATGGGACTGCTGCTGTTAGCCATCAGCCTATGTTGCCACAGGGATCCTTATATAAAGATTTAGGTATCTGAAAATACAAGAGAAGCTTTTCTATTCCAATGTACCAAGTGTTCTGCATAGCATCAGGGCAAATTGAATAAAATACCAGGAGTTTAGTAAGGATCCACCATATAAATGCACTGTAAACTGAAATTCTGCCAGTAACCTTCAAATTTCATATATGTAGTTCTCATGTACTTTGGCTATGTCCCTAGAGAAAGACATCAAGGTTGGTGAAGTAGAGGTTAACCAAAAGGAAAAGACTCTCAACATGACAATGGGCTCAAACATAGCAAGGACTGTGAGGCAGGTGCAGGGCGAGGCAGTGTCTTGTTCAGTTTTGCATAGGGCCACTGTGAGTCAGAACCAGCTCAGTGGCATCTAACACCAACAAAGAAGAGGGTCAGCAAATAAGGTAGAAGGCCATCAACATTAGGGATGGACACAGAGGCTGCAATGATGCACTCAAACATAGGAGCTCTTGTGAGGATCGTGCAGACCAGGCTGTGTTTCATTCTGCTGTGTATTGGGTTGCTCTGAGTGGGAACCAATTTGATGACCCCTAACAACAGTAACAGCAAACTGAATACTCGTAAAGGAGCTTTTAACTAGTTGCGCAGTTGAGAGCCTCTGGTGTAAGAGACTCATTTACCTTAAGGAACATAACTGTGAGGTCCACGGGAAGTTGTGTTCAAGTGAGAGCCCCCCACAGCCAATCCCTCAGCACTCTCTGTCTGTCCTCTGTTGTCTGTCTCCTGAGACACAGGTCTTTTCCCATCAGAGACAGGGTCCTCTCTCTTCCTCTGAAGTCAGAACTCCCAGTGGAGAGACAAAATGTGACCACCCATCTGGCACCTGGATTTCAGGTGGCCATTTAAATCATTCGTGTCCCTGGTCATTTGACTCTCTTCCCATGAGGACCATCGCCAATGACCACTGTGCTAGACTAATCCCAACTCTCTACTGGTGAGCACAGGCATGGGTTGTTAAGCCTAGCTTCCTGCTATAGACTGGCTGCCAGAGTCCCTGATCATGGTGGGGCCTGGGTCCAACAGGAAGAGGGGCAAGTTTTTATCCAAACTGTCAGTATCCTCTTCCACCACCATCACTGTTTCTACTCATGACCACCCAATGTGTACCAGAGTGTAACTGTGTTCCCAGGGTTTTCTTGTCTCTCTTTAAAAAAACACAACAATAAACTATTATTTACTTTGTGGTTGTTGAGAATATGTACAGCAAAACATATTCCTCGACAGTTTCTGCAGGTACAATCCAGTGGCACTGATGACATCCTTCAACTTGCACAACTATTCTCAACATCCTCTTCCTCACTAACACAAACTCACTCACGACCCCCTAAGTTTCCTGTCGAATCTTTCGAGTTGCTATTGTTCATTTGATCTCATTTAGCTAGAACTTAAAGGGGCACAGCTCAAGGCACATTCTTTTCTGGTTAAGCTAACCTATTGTTTGGGTTTAAGAAGACTTCAGGGATTACTTTTTAGTTTAAGGTTTAAGGAGTATCTCAGGGCAAGAGTTTCAGGGGTTCATCCACCCTCCATGGTTCCGGAAACTCTAGTCCATGAGAATCTGGAATCCTGTTTTGCATTTCTCCTCCTATAGACTCTTTGACCTAAGCATTCAGTAGTGGTTGTCTGCTGCCATCCAGCTCGGGCTTTATGGCAAAGGAGGCAGTTGTTTGTTCATGGAGCCTAGGGTTGTCAATGGCTGTAACCATTCAGAACGAGGTCATTGGGTCTTTCTTTTGAGGTGTCTCTGGGTAGACTCGAACCTCCAACCTTTAAATTAGTAACCTTACGTAAGAACACCTCCAAGGGACCGTAAATCCACCTGCCTCTGCCAAGGTCACTGAAACACTTGAACAGAATCGTCAAAGCTTGGGTGGACTTCTCTAGGTGAGACAGCCAGGTAGGGAAGACAAGTGCTCCAAGACAGAGCCAAAGCCTCCTTGATTTTCCATTGGGACATGGGTCATCGGGCTGCAGATCACACTGGTGTGTTGGATTTTCCAATGGTCCCCCACAGGGCATGCTGAACTTCACAATTTTGCCTTTGACTTCATTACGTTGCATTTTCTGCTGCTTTGACAGCTGAATTTGGTGGCAGCTTCCAGGTGGCTCCATCAGGTGGATGGATGAGCACCTACTGGTTTCTCTGGCAGGGCTGCCAATTGCCTTGTACCCCCCCTCCCCCCAGGCCTTTTCCTCTCACTCCCTTCTTCAAGTCCTGTCTGTCACAGTGCCTGAGTTCTTTGTTTTCTTGGCGTGTGTGGGAACGCCAGGGTTGAGCTGAGATAGAGGTATCCTATTGTAGAAGGAGCTCTGGTAGTGTAGTGGTTACGAATCGGGCTGCGAACCTTAAGGTTAGCGGTTCGAAACTACCAGCCACTCCGCGGGAGAAAGATGAGGCTTTCTACTCCCGTAAAGATTTACACCCTCGGAAACCCTGTACAGGGTCGCTATGGGTCGGAACCGACTCGACGGCACTTAACAACAACAACAATTGTAGAAGCATATAGGACTCCTAGTGTGGCGCTGGACAGCACTGGACTGCGAGCCACAAGGTCGGCAGTTCAAATTCACCAGCTGCTCTTTGGAAGCCTTATACAGGGTGGTTATGAGTCGGAATTGACTCGATGCCACTTCACAACAACAACATTGCAGAAACATTTGGAGTTGCATCTTCGATGGCTTCTTGCCAGCGTTATTTTGTTTTTTACCTTGTATTGTGAATCGAGTGAAGGTTTGAAGGTTCACAGAGCAGATCATCAGTTTTACGTTCAACAAATCATACACACTTTGTTTCTTCTCATTGACTGCAGTCCCCTCAATCTAACATCACTCATCCCTCTTCCTCCCTGTGTTTCCTGTTTTTATTCCTCCTTCTTTCTTATCCTTTCTCAGCTTTGTCCTTGGGTAAGTGCTGTCCTGCTGATCTCGAATGGTCTACCATTCTATGGTTTCTGTGCCATATTGGTGCTGTTGTTCCCCCTATATGCCTATCGGGTATGTGGCTGAAAATTGGGTTGTAAGGTTAAATTTCGTTTCATACCTGAGAGGTGATCCAGGGCCTTAGTCTTTTTTGTGATTTTGGATTTTGTTCCACATTTTCTCCCACTCTACCCAGGACCTTCTAATGTGACGGCACCATTTAGTTACCCTGGTCTCAGGGTCACATGGTCCATGAATCCATTGGACTAATTGATTCCAAGACCTTCAGTTTTCAATTCTCTGCTTTCCTCCACACACAGAGACACTAATAGCTGAAGCATAGATGACAGCTTATGAGGCTGTAGAACATCGCCCTTGTGATGCCAATTAACCAAATGTCCCCTGTCGCTGTAGTCCAAGTCCTCAGCAACCATTGTCATGTAGCAAAATGTGTGGAAATCATTGAATGGGAAATTAACTTGTTCTGTAAACTTTTACACAAACTACAGTTTTTTAAAAAAGAATAATTCAGTAGTTAATATTCCCCAATCAACCTCTTCTAGTGCCTTCGCATTAACGAGAAGTCCCTAATGCGGAAGAAAAGGGAGAAAGATGAAGTTTTCTGTTTCCACGAATATTTATACTCTATACAGGGTCACTCTGAATTGGAACGGACTCAACAGTACTTACCAATAACAGCAATGTATAAAAGTATATTCTGACACCAACTAATTTTTTTAAAAGTATGTTTTGTGATTTGGGTGAAAGTTTACAGAGCAAATTGGTTTTACAGTCAACAATTCATACAACAATTTTGACTTATGACATTGAGTTTAATCCTTGCAATCCAACTGTAGTCCTGGTGTGGTGCTGTAAGGTAAGCACTGGGCTACTAGCTGCAAGGTTGGGAGTTTGAACCTACCAGCTGCTCCTCGGAAACACTGTGACTTGAAAATGACTCCACAGAACTTAATAACAACAAATTTCCATTTTCAGCCTATGTTTTCCATTCCATTTGTCCTTCTCCCCCGCCCCCTTCTAAACTTTATTCCTGGAAAATGCTGCCCTTTTGATCTTTGGACTTTGTGCAAAATAAGAAGCACTGGTGTCACAACAGTGAAGCTCTAGGATGCTAACTGCAATGTTGGTGGTTCAAACCCACCCAACAGCATCTCCGGAGAAAGACCAAAGAATCTGCTTCTAAATGATGACAGTCTAGAGAACCCTCTGTGGTAGTTCTTCTTTGTCACACAAGTCATTATGAGTCAACATTGACTTGACAACAGTGTTTTTTGTTGCTGTTGCTTATGTTTTAGTGAACATTCCCACACACAAACACACAACCCTCGCGGACACCAAGGAACTCTGCTGGTTTCTTCTGCAATTGCTAGCTGAAGGTTCCCACCCGCTACTCAGACATCTCTCCCGTCCTCCAAGTGGTTCAGACAGGAAGTAGCAGGAGCTCAGCTCAGGAGTTTCCTGGTAGTATTGCTACATAGATTCCAGTTCTGGAATTTTCTGATTGGGTTTTAATCCAGTGGGTCTTCCATTCCTGGAATATCTAAATCTTGTCCTCCTCCACCTCTTTATTTCACAGTTTGAGGCAAAATGGAAGTTATGGTCTCAAATGATCAATTTTTAATGAAACAAGGTTTACAGCTCTCGTTCTATTGATGGTAAAAGAAATGTCAAATGTAACACACATTTGTATGTATCTATATATGCATGTATATTTAGGTGCTCTATTTATAGAAGTAGCAATTGTGCATTTCAATAAGACTGCGTGATTCATAGAAATTATCCTAAAGTGCACAGACAGGAATCTTGAATCTTCTAAAAGATCTTCATGTGTCCCCTGAAGGGAAAGCAGCGAGTTTGCTTTCAAGTTTGCCTTTAATTTCATTTTTATTTTAGGTTCTTCAAGATCTATATAATTTACATTTTCAAGCACTCATGCTTTATTTGGCATGAAACTCATGTAATAGTACCATGTATTATTTTAATTCATAGTATAGAGCATCTCACGTTTTTGTTTGCTTGTTTGTTGCAGTAACACAACTAATAATTTCCAAAGCAGTTCCTCATTGGTCACCAGAGTTTTAGAATTAATTAATTCTTGAACAGTGAGTTTTCAAGAGATTAAACATGAATTTTGCCTTTCCTTGATCATTAGAGCCCTCTCAAATGTCTACAGCATAGAGCATGAAACAGAACTACACAGAGCCCCGTCCAGTGTTGTGCATCCTTATTACTCTGAAGACCTTTCTTCAGAGTGGAAGCTTCAGAGACTTTGAGACTTTGGAGACACTGCTTGGGGCTAGTCTTTGGTTTTCCCATTTACAGCATCAAGGTCACCATTTTTGTTTTGAAAAATCCTAATCTCAGCAGAGTCACAAGGTGAAAACTACAACAAAGATACTCAGCTTTAGAAAAATAAAAAGTGGATTCAGAGAAAGAAGATCTTTGTGCTCATGAGCACATTTAACGGAAACTAAGAGACCGTGCTGAGATCCAGTCCAGGCAGAAGCCATTTGTCTTCAGGTATTTGGAATGCCCTGTGGCTGGGGCTCTGATGGCAGGAAAGGCTGAGAGAGCATTCTGGCAGGGGCAGGGAGAGGAGCAGGATCCACACATCACTGTTAGCAATATTTCAGTCTTGGTGCTTCTTCAGATTGTGACATTTCTAAGGGAGACTGCTAGGACTGACCAGGCAAGCTGGGAGGGGAAGTGATTGATTTACTTCTTATATACATCACAAGGAGTCTTGGTGTGTCACTAAAGGATAAGCACAGGACTGTTAACCATAGGTCACCGGTTCAAACCCACCAACTGCTCCTTGGAAACTCAATATGCAGGGTTGCTATGAATCTGATACAACACAATGGCATTTAACAACAACATAAATTGTAAAACTGGTAAAAGGCATGATAAAGAAATGGGATTGTTGGGTGTTATTGGGTCAATTTTGACGCATAGAGGCCACACTGACAGAGTAGAACCTCCCCATAACTTTTCCAGGCTGTTGTCTATAGTGTCACTGTGTTGTTGTTGTTATGTGCCATGGAGTTGATTCTGACTCCTAGCGACCCTGTACAGGGTTTCTTAGGCTGCAAATCCTTATGGGAGCAGAAGGCCTCACCTTTCTCCCGTGGAACACCTGGTAGTTTCGAACTGCTGACCCTGAGGATAGCAGCCCGATTTGTAACCACTACCCTACCAGAGCTCCTTATATACACTCATATATATTCATATATCATAGAATCACTATGCCTACAAGTATCAAATGACACAATAGATGACAACCTAGGAAACCCTGTGGGGCAGTTCTCCTCTGTTACACCAGGGGGTGCTGTGAGTGGATGATCTATAAGAGTATATATGAGTATATACTGACACAATAGATGACAGCCTAGGAAACCCTGTGGGGCAGTTCTCCTCTGTTACACCAGGGG
>NW_006408790.1:1364372-1393549 GCF_000296735.1 Chrysochloris asiatica | reverse complement strand
CTCTTCAACACTTTAAAAAGGTCTTGTGCAGCAGAATTGCCTAATGCAATATATCGTTTGATTCTTGACTGCTGCTTCCATTAGTGTTGATGGTGGATCCAAGCAAAATGAAGTCTTTGGAAACTTCAATCTTTTCTCCATTTATCATGATGTTGTTTATTGGTCCAGTGGTGAGGATTTGTGTTTTCTTTACATTGAGGTGCAACCTAAAGCAACAGAAGGCTGTAGTCTTTGATATTCATCAGTAAGTATTTTAAGCCTTCTTTGCTTCCAGCAAACAAGATTGTGTAACATCTGCACATTGCAGATTATTAATGATTCTTCCAATAATCTTAACGTCACATTCTTCTTCATATGTTCCAGCTTCTTGGATTATTTGCTCATCATGCAGATTGAATAAGTCTGGTGAAAGGATACAACCATGGCACACGCCTTTCCTGATTTTTAGTCATTCAGTGTCCGCCTTGATCTGTTTCAATGACTGCCTGTTGGTCTATGCACATATTCCTCATGAGCACAACTAAGTGTTTGGAATACCCAATCTTTACAATATTGCCCACAGCTTATCATGATCCACACAGATGAAACCCTTTGTACAGTCAATAAAATACAGATGAAACCCTTTGTACAGTCAATAAAATACAGGTAAACATATTTTTGGTATTCTCTGCTTTCAGACAAGATCCATTTGACATCAGCAATACAACTTGACATCATCTGAGTCTGGCTTGAAACATTGGCAGTTCTCTGCCAGTGTACTATTGTAACCATTATTGAATTATTTCACTTGCATGTGATATTAATTATATTGTCCGATGATTTCTGCAATCTGTTGTTTCACCTGCCGTTGGGCACAAATATGGATCTCTTTCAATCAGTTGGCCAGGTGGCTGTCTTCCAAATTTCTAGGCATAGATGAGTGAGTGCCTCCAGTGCTGCATTGGTTTGTTGAAAGATTTCAACTTGCAGCCCATCAGTTCCTGGAGTCTTGTTCTTTGTCAATGCCCCAGTGCCCCTTGGACTTCTTTCTTCAACACCATTGGCTCTTGATTCTTTGCTACCTCTTGGAATGGTTGAACAGCGACCATTTCTTTTTGGAATAGTGACTCTGTTGTGTATGCCTTCCATCTTTTTTGATGTTTCCTGCATCATTCCATATTTTAGCCATAGAATCCTTCAGTATTTCAAGTTGAGACTTGAATTTTTTCCCTTCAATTCTTTCAGTTTGAAAAATGCTGAGTGTTTCTTCCCTTTTGGTTTTCTAACTCCATATCTTTTCATATTTCATTTTAATATTGGGCTTTGTCTTGTTGAATTACTCTTTAAAAAGTTCTGTTCAAGCTCTTTTACCGCCATATCTCTTCCATTTGCTTTAGCATCTTTCTCTATGCTAGAGAGCAAGTTTCAGAGTCTCTTCTGAAATCCATTCTGGTCCATTCATTTTTTATTTCATTCTTAATGACCTCTTACATTCTTCCTGTATGATAGTCTTATCATCTTATGACTCTTCTGGTCTAATTAGTGTCTAATGCATAAAATCTGTTCTTGAGAAGATCTCTAAACTCAGGCAGGATATGTTCAAGGTCATGTTTTGGCTCTTGTGGACTTGTTTTAATTTTCTTTAGCTTCAGTTTGAACTTGCATATGAGCAATTGATGGTCTGTTCCACAGTCTGTCCTGACCTTGTTTTAACTAATGATATTGAACTTTTCATTTGCCTCTTTCCACAGATGTAGTTAATTTGACTTCTGTGTATTCCATCCAGTGAGGTCCATGTGTACAGTCGTTTTTTATGTTGTTTTAAAAAAGTTATTTGCAATGAAGACGTCATTGGCCTTGCAAAATGCTATCATGTGATCTCCAGCATCATTTCTCTCACCAAGGCCTTATTTTCCAACTACTGATCTTTCCTCTTCGTTGAAACCTTTTCATTCCAGTCGTCAGTTATTATTAATACAACTTGATTGCATTTTTGATCAGTTTCACACTGAAGATGTTGGTAGAATGTTTCAACTTCATCATCATTGATTTTAGTGGTTGGTCATGAAATTGTCAGATGTGAAATGGACAATATAGTCCATTTCATCTTACTAATGCTTAGGATTCATGCTTTCATTTAATATTTTGACAACTCCCAATTTTCCTAGATTCGTACTTCATACATTCCATATTCCATTTATTAATGGATGTTTGCAGCAGTTTCTCATCATTTTGAGTTGTGCCCCATCAGCCAATGAAGATCCTGAAAGCTTTACTCCATTCGCATCATCATGGTCAACTCAACTTTGAGGAGGCAGCTCTTCCCACGTCATATTTTGAGTGACTTTCAATCTGAGGGGCTCATCATCAGGCACTTATATCTGACAAAATTCCTGTGTTCTTCATCATATTTCAATATTCAATAATCTGGTGCTATCTGACAGTGCTCCACAGCTCTTCATAAGGTTGTCAGCAGCTAAACATTCGGAAATAAGTCTGTGTCTCCTTCTTCCTAGTGTGTGTTGGTCTGGAAGCTCATCTGAAACCTGTGCACCATGGGTGACCCTGTGGGTATTTAAAACACTGATGGCAGAGCTTCCAGAATCACAGCAACATGCAGCCACCACAGCACAGCAAACTGACAGACGAGTGGTGGTTCGCTGCCCAGTGCTTTTACAGAGCCACACCAGAATTCCCTATATAGACTCCATATACTATCGACTCATAGAGTCCTCATGTCATAAAGTAGAACTGTCCCATAGGGTTTCCTAGGATGTCATCTTTATGGGAGATCATCAGGTCTTTCCTCCTGTGAAACCGTTAGTGTACAAACTTTTGGTTAGCACCCAAATGCTTAAATGTTGCACCAGCATCAGTGTATTTTAAAGAAATAACTTTTTGTTGTTATTGTTAAGTACTGTGGAGTCGGTTCCAATTTATAGTGACCTTGCACAGGGTTTCCGAGGCTGCAAATCTTTACGGGAGCAGAAAGCCTCATCTTTCTCCCACGGAACAGCTGGTAGTTTTGAACTGCCGACCTTGAGGTTAGCAGTCCGATTTGTAATCACTATACTATCAGAGTAATAGAGCACTTTAAATGTAATGTCAGTCACCTTTCAAGAGTCTTGTTCTGCTAAAAGCTCAGCAGCTGACAAGCTTTTTCTAGGTCTTGCTGTCAGGTTCATAATTTTTATGTAGTAAAAACAAAGAAACAAACAAAGCCAACAAGTTAGTACAATAGCTTGTCTGAGTTACTTTTGAGAAGAACATTTCCAGCTGTTTTCATAAGTACATTTCTGCTCAGTGATGATTGATTCACAGACTCAAGTGTTAGCTGAACCTGCCTTCAAGTCTAAGGGATGCTATTTACAAGAAACAACTTTGAATCGTGACTTACCTTCTTTGTGTCAGAAGTTTGTTTTTAAGTTACTTTTTTTCTTATTGTTGTTGAAATAAACACAGATGCAAATCAATAATTTATAGCTGTCCCAGTCGGTGACACAGATGGCATTCTTCCAATTGTGTGGTCATTCTCACACTCCAATTTTGGTTTGTTCCACCCTTGTTGGTGATGCTGTAGGATGAGCTCTGGACACCACCATGACAGCAGTTCAAACCCCTCAGCTGCTCCATGAGAAAAAGATGAGACTGTCCGCTCCCAGCCTTGGAAACCCTATACAGGGTCTCTATAAGTCAGAGCTGACTAGATACCAGTGGACTTTCCATCAAAATAATAAAAGGGAGTCCTGTGTGGCACTGCAGGATAAGTGCTGGATTGAAAGGGTGGTTTGAACTGCAAGGTCAGAGGTTCAAACTCTCCAGCTGCTCCTTGTAAACCCTATTGCTGTTGTTAAGTGCAGTAGAGTTGCTTTCAACTCATAACAACCCTGTATAGAGTTTCCAAAGAGTGGCTGGTGGGTTTGAATCACCGGCCTTTTTGTATAAAGCAACTTTGTAGTCCAGCGCATTATTCTGTAGCACCACACCAGGACTCCCTCCAACTCTGCGTAGATTCATTAAGAGTCTGAATCAACTCGATGACACTTAACAACAACAAACTTACTACCCACTCAAGTTTCCTGTCTGAATTTTTTAGTAGTTGTCAATTTCATCTCATATAGATTGAGCTTCAAAGGGCATGATATTCAAGCCAAACGTTCTTTACTTAATGAGCTAACTTAGGGGTTCATTTTAAGAAGACTTCTGGGGATACTTTTGGTTTAAGGTTTAAAGATTATCTCAGGATAATAGTTCCAAGGGTTCATACAGCCCTATAGTTCCAGAAAGTCCGGATTCCATGAGAATTTAGAACTCCACTCTGCAATTCCTCCCTTTTTTGTTACAGTTTTTACAATTTGCTTAATGAGGAAAGTATGAATCCATTCCACATAGCAATGTTGTCTGGTTGAAAGAAAGCAGTGTGTGTTAAGTGCATTACAAACACTCAAATGTTGGTTGTAGTTGTCGTTGTGATTAAAGATTGCTTCTAGAACAAGTCCTGTGAGTGAAACCTACCGAGTCTCTTCTTGCTACATTGTCTTTTCCACTAATGTTACTTTGCTTTACAAGCAACTCACAAGGCATAAAAAGGAAGAACAATCTTGGAGGAGTTGGAATCAATTATGTGTTAACAAGACCAACACGTATTTAGAATTGTAACTCTCCTGCCATTAATTAATCTGGTAGCTCTGGCAATAAAATGTAAGATTTTTCTTCTCTTAGCCCTAACTGTGGACTGCATCTAAATTTACATTAAGTAGGCAATCAAAAGCTTCCCCTTTTATTACAAAAGACTTGTAGCGGAGAAAGACAGTTTAAATGCATAAGGAATGAGGTGGAATAATGATTTGGTGCATACATTCTTATAATGATGACTTCCTTTCCCACTAGCTCCCCTGCGATAAATGTGCTGTCTTCTTAAACTTCATTAATGAGAAATTACAAATTTTAATAGACTACAATAATTCTACCTTAGTTTCAGAGCAATGTATTCCAGGTACCTGTCATTATTTTCTTCGATAACATTCTCAACAATTCAGGAAAGTTCTTTGCAAATTGCAACAGTATGTGGTGTTGGTCCCAAATGCATTCGTAGTTTAATTCCCACGTGTGAGATTGTGTATTAAATCTTTAATATGGCAAGGGAAACAGCAGTTAATCGTGATCTTATGCAAAAGAAAAAAAACAACAACAAAATAAAAGCAAATGCTTTTTACCAACTTTAAAATTTTTTAATAGGAATTAAGTCTTTCTTAGTAGTCCATTTGACTTCGTGCGCATTTCTGTAAGAAAATTTGGCAAACCAACATTTAGAAAAACAAAAATGCAAACCTGTTGCCTTGGAGTCGATTCTGAGTCGTAGTAAGCCCAGAGGACGGACGTCGTAGAACTGCCCCATGGAGTTTCCAAGACTGGAAATCTCTGCAGAAGCACGTAACCTCATCCAGCTCCTGTAAAGTAGCTGGTGGGGTCAAACTGTCAATCTTTTGATTAGTGGTCAAATGCTTAATCACTAGTATGGCATTGTAGGATAAGTATTGGACTGTTAACCACAAGATTGGTGGTTCAAATCTACCAGCTGCTCCTCAGAAACTCTACACAGGGTTGCAATGAGTCAGAACTAACCAGACAGCACTTAACAACTGCAAATGCATTGGCGAAGTCCTGGTGTGGCACTGTAGGATAAGCACTGGGCGGTTCAAACCCACCAGCAGCTCCTTGGAAACCATAAGGGGCGTCCCTATGAGTTGGCACTGACTAGATGGCACTTAACAACAGCAACAGCAAAGGCATTGGTGGGTCAGTGGTAGAGTTCCTGCCTTCCATGTAGGAGAACCAAGTTTGATTCCCAGACAAGGCACCACCTGCATAGTCACCACACATCCGTAAATGGAGGTTTGTGCGCTGTTGTAATGCTAACAGGTTTCGGTGGAGCTTTCCTGGGGTGGTGCTGGAGGATCAGCACTAGACTGCTCACTGTAAGGTTGGAGGTTCAAACCCACCAGATGCTCCTCAAAAACCCTATACAGGGTCACTATGAATTGGAACAGACTCGACAGCACTTAACAATCACAACAGCTAGAATAAATGCCTAAACGGACTGGATTATAACTCTGTGGAAACATTTGGACCACTTAAACCTTTTTTTTTATGAGTTGTTACATCAACAACCAACAGGTCTCTGTATTGAAAACACCAATCCTCCAATTCGCAGCCTGCCGTGAACACAATCCTGGCTGTTTGTTCACTGGGCTGACAGCTAGTATTTGCCACATTTGGTTTCCTTCTTTCTCTCTCTCTTTTTCTGAATGTGTTTTCTATATGGTGGCATGTCTGAACTTCTGAATTTGAGGAATGGTAGTCAAACCACTAGGGAAACAGGTTATAGGAACTGATCCAAATCCATTTCCAAAGCTCAAGCAAGAACCAACAAACTTTCCTGGGACTGTCCTGGGTTTAACAGGAACTTCTAGGGACAAAACCGAGACATTTTCCTTTAAAGCTGCTGAGGATGAGGAAACAACAGTTACTCTCTGAATCGCTCAGCTCCAAACACTAATAGTTCTCCCGACTGGACTCTGAGATGTAAGGCTTCTCAGCATTTTTCTCTAAAAAAGAAGTTCTGGGTTGGACTTCATTCTTGCTATGCTTTTTTTCCTGTTTTATCATGGTATCACTTATGTGCAGAGACATATGTTATCTTCTGTTTAGTTGCTTGTCCCACTATATTCTGCGAAAAGAGTCCTGCCGACCAGAGGATGAAGCGTTGAACTGCTCACAGGAAAGGACAGTGGTTGGAACTCACAAGCAGAGGGTGAGACTCTGAGCTTCCATAAGGGCTTAGAACCTCTAAACCTTTTCTAGAGAGTCACTGTGAGCTGGGATCAAGTCAAGGCTGAGGAAGTGTTCTGGTCACTGACCATCACTCCCTTCAGAGTTTACTTGAAGTGATTTTTTTTTTTATTTTGCAAGAGAGAAGTGAGGAGTATTTTTAACATCTTTCACACAGTGTGCTGGTCCTCAGGGATTTTAACTATGGAGAAAGCCAGTGACAAATTGCTTTAACATAATCTTGCCAGAGTCAAGAGATGTCTTTTCTCCTCTCTGTTACCTCCAAGTCCACCCCAGAAATGCCGCATCTCCTGAGACCAGAGAACAGCCATTCTCTGAAACGGATTCCTGTGTGTGCCAGAACTAGAGTTTGAGTTCAGATCACAGTGAGGATGGAGTTCCTGGTGGTGCCAACATTTAAGCGCTTCACTACTATTGAAAAGGTGCCGCAGAGTCGGTTCTGACTCATAGGTACCCGACGCCCAAGAGAGTAAAACACTGCCTGGTCCTGTGCCAACCTCACATATCAAGATCTCTGCTACTGTTTTGTTGTTAGGTGCTGTCACAATGTCCTCTGATTCGTGGAAAACCGAAGCACTTCAGAATAAAATACAGCCCCATCCTGCTCCACCCCCATGACCAGCTGTGGATTGGATCACTTTAGTCCATAAGGTTTTCACTGACAGCATTTTTGAAGTAGATCACTAAGCCTTTCTTCCTCATCTTAAGTCTGGAAGCACCGCTGAAATCTGTTCAGTATCAGTGTTGTTAGGTGTCATCGAATGAATAACGTCTCATAGCGACCTTATGCACAACAGAACGAGACACTGCCCTATCCTATGTCAACCTCACAATCGTTGCTGATGCCACTGTGCCAATCTGTCTCGCTGTGGTGTGTGTGGTGGGGTCTTCCTCTTTTGCACTAACCTTCCAATTTACCAAGCATGATGTCCTTCTCCAGGGACTCCTAAAAATATGTCTGAAGTATGAGACACAAAGTCATCCTGCCTCCTAAGGAGCACTCTGGCTGTATTTCTTCCAATACAGATTTTTTTTTCTTTTGTCTGTCCATGGTACTGTTAATATTTTCCTCCAACACCATAACTCAAATGCATCATTTTGTCTATGGTTTTCTTTATTCATTAGCCAACTTTCACATGCATATGAGGCTATGAAAAATACCATGGCTTGGTCCAAAGCTCAAACTAATATCTGTGTTCTTGATTGAACATTGGGCAACAGATTTGCCTAATGCCATACGTTGTTTGATTTCTTGATGTTTTGGACAGTTTCACAGAGGCGTTCTGCTCCCGTAAAGATTTATAGCCTCGGAAACCCTGGACAGGGTCACTATGGGTCTGAACCGACTCAACGACACTAAACAACAACAACAAATTGGTCCAGTGGTGAGGATTTTTGTTTTCTTTGCATTGAGGTGCAACCCATACTGAAGGCTGTGGGCTTTGATTTTCCTCAGTAAATATGTTAAGGTATTTTGGTTTTCAGCAAGCCAGGTTGTATCATCTGCACATCATAAAGTTGTTAATGAGACTTCTTCCAATCCTGATGCCACGTCCTTCTTCATATAATATAGCTTCTCAGATTATTTGCTCAGCATATCTATTGAATAAGTATGGTGAAAGAATACAATCTTGGCACACACCTTTCCTTATTTTAAACCATCCAGTGTTCCCTTGTTCTATTCGAACAACTGCCACTTGGTCTAGGTACAGGTTCCTCATGAGCACAATTAAGTGTTCCAGAATACTCATTTTCTGAAATATTGTCCACAGCTTGTTGTAATCCACATAATCAAAAGCCTTAGCATAATCAATAAAGTACAGGTAAACATCTTCCTGTTAATATCTTGCTTCCAGTCACGATCCATCTGACGTCAGCAATGATATCCCTTGTTCCATGTTCCCTTCTGAATCTGACCTGAACATCTGGAAGCTCACTATCAATGTTGCTTCGGCAGCAGTTTTTGAAGAATCTTTAGCAAAAATTTTAGTTGCATGTGATATTAATGATATTGTCTGATGATTTCCACATTCTGTTGAGTCACCTCTTTTTGGAATGGGCACAGATATGGATCTCTTTCAATCAGTTGGCCAGATAGTTGTCGTCCAAATTTCTTGGCAGAGATGAGCGAGTGCCTCCAGTGCCGCCTCACTTTGTTGAAAGATTTCAATTTGTATTCCGTCATTGGTCTTGCAAAATTCTATCACGTGATCTCCAGAATAATTTTTCTCACCAAGATCATATTTTCTGACGACTGATCCTTGTTCCTTGTTTCCAACCTTTGCATTCCAATTGCCAGTAATTATCAATACATCTTGACTGCACGTTTGATCAATTTCAGATGGAAGAAGTGGTAGAATTATTCAGCTTCCTCATCACTGGCTTAAATGGTGGGTGTGTAAATTTGAATAATACTGGTAGTGACTGGTTTTCCTTGTTGTTGTTGAGTGGCGTTAAGTCCATTTCAACTCCTAGCAATCGTCTATCAACTGACCTCATGGTTAGCAGTCCAGTGCTTTTCCTATAGTACCACACCAAGATTCTTGGATGTTCTTGTAACCGTATGGATATTATCCTATCACAGACAGCATTAAACTTCAAGACAGATCTTGAAATGTTCTGTTTGACGAGGAATGCGACACCTTTTGTCTTCAATTTGTTGTTTCCGGCGTAGTAGACCATGTGGTTATCAGATTTAAAATAACCAATACTAGTCCATTTCAGTTCACTAATGCCTGGGATATCGATGTCCATGCATGACATTTCATTCTTGGCACTTTCTAACATTCCTACATTCATAGTTAGTACTGTCCATGTTTTATTAGTGGGTTTTTGCAGCTATTTCTCCTCATTTTAAGTTATACCCCATCAGCAAATGAAAGTTCCAAAAGCTTTAATCTGGTCGTGTCATCGTGGTGAACTCTACTTGAGGCAGCTCTTCCCCAGTCGCATTTTGAGTGCCTTCCATCCTGAAGGGCTCATCTTCTGGCACCCTATCTGTCAGTATTCTGATGCTGACTGTTCTACGGCTATTCATAAGGTTCTCAGTGACTAAATATGTGGAAATCTATCTTTCTTTCTTCCTAGTCTGTCTTAGTCTGGAAGCTCATCTGAAACCTGTCAACTGTGGGTGCCCCTGCTAGTATTTAAAATACAGGTGGCCTGGTTTCCAGAATCACAACCACATGCAAGCCACCACAGTATGACGACACACTGACAGACGAGTGTTGGTCAATATCAGAGTAGCATGTAAGTTTTCACATGCGGGCAGTAACTGTGCCAAAGGAGTAGTAGCTGGGAATCGAACTTGGGTCTCCTGAATTTGAAGCAAGAATATTACCATTGAGTCACCTTTACACCTTGACAACACCGATGCGATGTGCAGACTCCTCTTGTCCTCCCCTGCTGGATTCTACAGAAGCCTTCAATGTCAGAGTTCTACACGTCTTCTTTCTGAAGAATGAATTGTAATGGATGCCTGTGAAGTCCCACATCAATGTGGCAAAATGCTTCCAGTGAACCATGTTTGCTGTCTCCAAAAAAATCCTGCAGCACGAAGAGTGGGACAATTGCCACAGCTACCTAGGACACAAACGTTTTTCTTTTTAAATATTGCTGCCTTCTTAAACAATTCTGGTTTAAATGCTCATAACAGTTCTGTTTGCCTCTGCCTCCTGGTCATTAGCTGAGAGAATTGTCTCTTAGACTCTGTTCTAGTATGAGCAGATGTGACAATGTAAAACAAGAGGGAATTACTGTACAGCTTAAAGTGGAGAATTTATGGTGAGTTTCTTGCTTGAACGAGTACTTAATTTGAGTCCATTGTTAGTAAGCCACCACATTCACAATCTAAAGAAATCCTTTGAAGGTACTTGTTTCCTGAGCAAAGTTTGTGGGCTGTTGTCTTCATGAGCCAGTGCTACTACAACAGAAATAGCACAAGTGGATGGCTCTAACCAACAGAAATCTGTTCTCTCACGGTTTGGAAAGCCGTAAGTGCAAATTCAGACCACTAGCTCTAGGGTAAGATGTTCTCTGTTGGCTCTGGGGGAAGGTCTTCATCTCCTTTCAGCATCTGTGAGCCCGGAGCTCCTGGGAGATCTCCACGTAGCAAGGTACCTCTCTTCCCCCTTCTCTGCTTGCTTGCTGTCTTGCTCACTCAATCGATCCTTCATATATCTCAAAGAGATTGACAGAAGACTCACTCTACATTAATACAGCCTCATTTACACTACAAAGAAACCCCATCCCTATCAGGATTGCATCCAGAGGCTCAGTGGTTAAGCCCTGGGCTACCAACACAAAGATGGCGCTTCTATAAGGATTTGCAACTAGGGAGCACTCTGGGAGCAGTTCTGCGCTGGCCTATAAGATCGTTATGAATTGAAATAGTTTCAACAGCAGCGGGATTGGTCTGGGTTTTATTTGGGGGAGATTCAGTTCAACCTATAACAACTGCTTCCAAATGAGCCCTTCCCATCTTAAAACAAGGCACATCAGCTAGCTCAGTTAACCCTTTTGTCTCTCAAGTCAAGTTCAGTGACAAACACAACTCCCTCTGATTTTAAATAGTCAACCCAGGGCCTCAGGGAGCTGATAAGATAGGGTTCTACAATAGTGACAGCAAACCACAGCGAAACCCACAGCTCTCAAGTCATTTCTGACTCACATAAGCCCAATATAGGGTTTCCAAGACTGTAAATCTTTACGGGAGCAGAGCACTGGTGGGACTGAACCCCAACCTTGTAGTTCACAGTCCAGTGCTTAACCTGATGCACTACCAGAGCTTTAGAGCCAGAGTGCTATTATTGTTAGGTGCTGTTGAGTCAGTTCCAACTTATAGCGACCTGATGCATAACCAAACAAAACTCACCATCATTGTGACTCTCCAGCCCATTGCTGCTGTCTTGGTGACAGTGCATCTCATTACAGGCTCTTCCTCTTCATTAATCTTCCACTTTACCAAGCGTGATGTCCTTCTCCAAGGACTGGTCCCTCCTGATAACATGTCCAAAGCATGGGAGACAAAGTCTGGCCATCCTGGCTTCCAAGGAGCACTCTGGCTGCACTTCTTCCAAGACAGGCGTGTACATTCTTCTGGCGACAGGTACACAGTGATTTCAATATTCTCACCAACGTCATTATTCAAATGTCTCCATTTCTCTGTGATCTAACTTCCTCCCAGCAGGAACAACTGTGCACATAGGTTGAAATAACCCTCATGTTCCTTCCCACTGGAGGCAGACAAAGCTCTTCACTTTCTGTTGTCCTTTGGTCCCTCCTTCACCTATCCTTTAGAACATTTTCAGGCTTTTTAATGACTGGACTGAAATCAATACAGGACAGGTTACCAAAAATTATTGGTCAGCCCTGGCTTCCCAATAAATATAAAAATGGCTTCGGAAATCTGCTCCTACATCCAGGCCTTGGATCAGAGAGGACTAATTGTCTAGGTAAGCAGGCACTATGCCACAGATAGAAACCACTCCTCTGCTGCTGCTTTGGGTGTCTTTTGGCTGCTACTGTCCACAGTTCAGATGGCCCTGTTTATGCTCTTCTGAGAGTGATGAGACGGGCTGGGAGGAGAACAAACACGAGCATGCAAACACGTGCATATATACATGTACACACATACACACACATGCATACACACATGCATCACCCCCACTCACACATGCAAACACATGCTTATACACATGCACACACTTATACATGTACACACATACACACACATGCATACACACATGCGTACACCCCCACTCACACATGCAAACACATGCTTATACACATGCACACACACTTATACATGTACATACACACATATGCACACACGCACACTTACTCTTACACATGCAAACACAGACACTCAGACACACCCATATATAGACACATACACACGTGTGTATATACACACACACACATATGTATATACATACAAACATACATACACATAGACATATATATATACACATACCCCACAGAGTTTCCTAGGCTGTCATCTATTGTGTCACTATATACTCATATATACTCTTATAGATCATCCACTCACAGCGCCCCCTGGTGTAACAGAGGAGAACTGCCCCACAGGGTTTCCTAGGCTGTCATCTATTGTGTCACTATATACTCATATATACTCTTATAGATCATCCACTCACAGCATCCCCTGATGTGACAGAGTAGAACTGCCCCACAGGGTTTCCTAGGTTGTCATCTATTGTGTCACTATATACTCATGTTTTTGTGTTTTTTTTTTTTCTTGTTGTTAGGTGTCATTGAATCAGTACTGACTCATAGTGACTCTGTGCACAACAGAACAAAACACTACTATGCCTGAGCCTATATGGTTTCCTAGTTGGTCATCTTTTTGGAAGCCGATGGCCAGTACTTTCCCCTTGCAGCCATTGGCCAGATCTGACTTTTCAGTTAGCCACCAAGTATTTAATGACTGCACCACCATGATCCCTAATTCCCCATAAACCAGACCAGCTGCTCTTGGGTCTTCAACTCATAGCAACCTTTGAGTGTTAGAGTAGAGATGTGCTTTATAGGATTTCCAAGGGCTGATTTTTTTCATCAGTAGATCACCAGGCCTTTCTTCTGAGGTACATTGGATAAAGTAAGCCACTGAGTTAGCCACTGAGTAGGTTAGCCATTACAACACTGAAGGGCTCCTCTGATTTAATAGAGGATAATACCCCAGTCCCAGGTATGACACTGCAGGTTAATGTACTGGACTGCAAAGTTGGTTTGAACCACAAGGTTGGCGGTTCAAGCTTACCATCTGCTCATTGGAAAACCTATTTTAGGGTCAGAACCGAGTCAACAACACTTAAGAAGAACAGCAATATCCCACCCTGGTACGGTGCCCTAGGATAAGCACACAACCTCAAGTGTGCTTTAAAATGCAAGGTCAGTGGTTGAAACTCACCAGTCATTCCTCAGAATCCGTATACAGGGTCGCTATGAGTTGGAACCTCCTCAATGGCACTTAACAATACCCCACTCACTGCCAAGCTGATTCTGACTCACAGCGGCCCTGTGAAGGATTTCTGAGGCTGTAAATCTCTATCAGACAATAAGCTTCACCTTTCCTTTGGGCAGCTGCTGGTGGGTCTCAAACACTGACTTCACAGTTCACAGTCCCAACCAGCCACCTCTTTCTCAGTACTGTTTGAAAGAGTGCCCATTTTATGGTTTCTAATTTTTCTCTAGAATTTTTCATACATTTAAATTCTGGTCAAGCTTTCTGACATTTTCAAGGTGCTATTCTGAAGGGAATAGAAGGTTCATTTGAGTTGTCTGATATTCACCAGGAAAGAAAACACACTTTTTTTTTTTTTTTTTTTGCTTTACAAAATTGCCCTGTGTCTCAGCTTCTTATAGGCGGCCAGCCATCCCGAGAGCAGAGGGGTGCTTTGCGGACTGCTGACCTTCTCTGGCTGGTAAACTGTTTGGCTCCTGGAGATATAGATCACCACAGAGGAGTCTAAAGGGTGGGCAGCAGCATTCAGTCCGATATTTCCCATGGTGCATGGTGTTTATGAACACTTTCAAGGGTCCCATCTGAATGGATAACTAGAGGAAAGAAGGGGCTCATTGGACTGTTGGCCCAAGCATCCATGCATATCCATCCAGAACTCTAAAGACACACAGGGAACAAACATGATGGCCCTGTGTCTTACCCATCCTGCTGACAGTCACTTCCTTATTCCCAATTTAATTCATTCTAGGAGAGAATTTTCTCAGTTCTGTTCTCCCATGCATTCCTAATGCTTTCAGATAATCATGATGTATGGAGGATCTAAGAAAATAAATTTTTGAATAAATACATAAATAACAGAATTAATGAATGAATGTAACATTATTCAACAGAGAAACTAATCATTCAAGTTACCAAGCATTATGGAGGACCTATTCTTTACTGGTAGTGCCATTGAGTAAGTTCCATCTATAAGAACAGAAGAAAACTCTGCTCTGTTCTGAGCCAGCCTCACAATTGCCCTGTGTCGATCCATCTTGTTGGGGGTCTTCCTATTTTTTTGTTGACCATTCAGTTTTCCAAGCATGATGTCCTTCTGCAGGGAATAAATCCTCCTAAGAATATGTGCAAAGTATGAGAAATGAAGTCTCTCCATCCTGTCTTCTAAGGAACATTCTGGCTGTACTTCTTCCAAAACAAGTTTGCTTGTTCTTCTGTCAGCCCATAGTAATTTCAATATTCTTCTCTAACACCATAACTAAAATACATCGATTCTTCTGTGATCTTCCTTATTCATGCAAATGCTGCTATTGCAAATACCATAGCTTAGGGCAGGTGCACCTTAGTCCTCAAACTGACTTCTTTGTTTGTGGACACTTTAAAGAGGTCCTTTTCATCTGATTTGCTTAATGCAATATGTCATTTGATATCTTGAAAGCTGCTTCCATAAGTGCTGATTGTGGATGCAAGGAAAATTAAGTACGTCAGAACGTCAATCTTTTCTCCATTGATCATGATGTTATTTAGTGGTTAGCGGTGACAGTTTTTGTTTTCTTTACACGGAGGAAAATCCAGACCGAAGGCTGTCCTCTTTGATCTTCATCAGTAAGTATTTCAAGTTCTCTTTACTTTCAGCAAGCAAGGTTGTGTCATCTGCATATCGCAGGTTGTTAATGAGTCTTCCTCTAATCTTTATGCCACATTCTTCTTCACAGAACCCAATTTCTGAGATTATTTGCTCAGCATATAGACTGAATAAGTATGGTGAAAGGAAACAACCCTGGTGCACACCTTTCCTGATTTTACACCGTTCACTATGCCTTTGTTCTCTTCTAACAACTGCTTCTCAGTCTATGTGCATGTTCCTTATGAGCACAATGAAGTATTCTGGAATACACATCCTTTGACGTGTTATCCATAGCTTGTCATGATCCACACAGTCAAAAACCTTTGCGTAGTCAATAAAGCACAAATAAACACCTCTCTGGTATTCTAGCCAACTTCCATCTGAACATCAGCAATGGGAGCCCTCATGCCATATCATCTTCTGAATCTGATGAGTTTCTGGCAGTTCTCTGTTGAAGTACCGTTTCAGCCAAATTGGAATTATCTTCAGCAAAATTGTACTTGCACATGAAATTAATGATGTTGTTAGATGGTTTCCGCATTCCACTGGGTCACTCCTCTTTGAAATGGAATCCTGGTGGTGCAGCTATTAAGCACTTGGATGCGATCTGAAAGTTCAGTCCTACTCAGTGTTCTGTTGGAGAGATCTGTGAATCTGCTTCTAGAAAGATTAGAAACCAGGAAGCCCTATGGAACGATTCTGCTTTGGTCTTTTTTTGTGATTTTGAGTTTGGTTTCACATTTCTCCCACTCTATCCAAGACCTTCTAATGTGATCCCTTCCATCCAGTTCTGGTCTCAGGGCCATAGAGACAGATGCTGGCCTGGTCCATTAGTTCATTGGACGAGTTGTTTCCATGCATCTTTGATTTTCATCACTCTTCTTTCTTCTGGACAGGGAAAGACCAATAGTTGCACCTTAGATGGCTGCTTACAAGATTTGAAGAACCCAATGACCACTCACTGTGTGTCAATGTGTCTTCTGACATCCATTTTGAGCTTTTTCTTCTCACTCAAGCAAGATGCAGAACATTGTCTTGTAGACTATGTGATGCCAACTGACCTTGGTGTCTCACTCTTGGGGTTGCCGTGACTTGGAATTAACTTGATGGCACCTAATAACAACAGTTGACATGTATCAGACCAAAGGATTATTGAGGATGTAACTGTCAGAGTCCTGGTGTGGTGCTGTGGGCTAATGCGTCAGACTGCAAAGTCATCTGAACTGCAAGGTAGGTGGTTCAAGCTCAACAGTTGCTCCTTGGAAGCCCTATATAGGGTCGCTATGGGTCGGAATCGACTCGATGGCACTTAACAACAACAACAACTGTCAGATACTAAGAAGTGGCTATATGGAAGGGAATAGGATAAAATAGTTCTCCTAGGAAAGATCAAGTAAGTGTGATGTAGTGGTTAAGTGCTTGAATGCCTACCAAAGGACTGACAGTTTGAACCCACAACAGCTCTGAGGGAGAAAGAGCTGGCAAAGTGCCCCATAAAGAAGATGGCCTAGATGATCCTGAGGGCACGTCCACTCAGTCACCATGAGTCAGAAAAGACTTGCCAGAAGTTTTCTTAATTTTTTTTTTTTTTTTTTTTTAGGAAAGCTCAAAATCTAAATAATATTGTGTCTGAAATAGGAGCAGAAGCATCAGTTCATCCATTCTATCATTAATGTGCTCACTGAACAGATGTTTCTTAAAGGTCTACTCGGTGCCAGGCATTTAAGGCACATCAGAGAACAACACAGACATAGATCCCTGTCTTTTTGAAGCTTGATTTCTATCAGGGAAAAGCAGGTGATAGTCAGCAGCATGCTAAGGAAAGAAATGAGCTAGCTTGTTGTTGGGTGCTGCAGAGTCAGTTCGGAGGCATCGTGACCCTGTGTGACAGGGCAGAGCTTCCCCGTAGGGCTTCCTAGAGTGTCATCTTTATAGGATGAGAGTCCCACGTAAGATCAATGCACTGACCCATGGGAACTGTGGTCAGGAGACGACTATGGGTCTTCTTCTACAAAAGATGATATCTGCTGAGTTGGAGCTTCTGAAAGAAGACTAGATTAAAGGAAAAATGATTGGGAGTCATGATGAAAGCAATTGAGACCAAACAGTTACTGAGGCTATTTTAATATACATTTTACAAGAGCGATGGTAGCCAGAATGGCTGATTATCAATCATCAGAGGCAGGTGAAGAATATGGAGGGAAGTAAGATAAAATTTCTGTCTGAGAGATGCTTCTGACCATACTATTTCATGCTTCCATTTATTTAAGCAGTGCTCCCCATCACTCCCAAAATTCCAAGGCCTGCTCTAATTGTTCTTTTGTCTAAAACACTGATTTCCCTCTGTGAGTTGGTGTTGAGCTGTTAACTATGAGACTGGCGATTCAAACTCATCAGCTACTCTTTGAGAAAAAGATGGGGCTGTCTTCTGGAAAGTTTTACAGTATCAGAACCTTACATAGGGTCAAATGGAGCTGAATCAGCTAGAGGGAGCTCTGCTAGCTTACTGGTTTAAGCACTGGGTTGGTCACAAAAAGGTGGATCTGAGGTAGAAAGACGTAGCAGTCTGTTTCTGGAAAGACGACAACCTTGGATACTGGATGGGCAATTCTGCTCTGCCCTGGAGAGCCACTGTGAGATGGAATCCACTAGATGGTAGTGAGCTTGGATTTTAGTTTAACCTGCAAGCAGGGAGGCCTGGTGGCACAGCATTGAGCACTTGGTGATGTCCACGTTTCATTATAAGCCAACAACACCTTTTCCCCACACCTAGAACTGAGTATGAAAGAGGATTGTATTTCATTTCTCACATCTGTGCGCTCTTATAAAGGCACTGTTTTCGTTTCTTAGTGCTGCTATGAAAAACATGTCGTAAAGGTGGCTCTATCAAACCAAAATCGATTCTCTCACAGTTAAGTAGGCACAGGTCTGAATTCTGGACGCTCTTTCTGTGGGCTCTGGGGTGGGGGGTGCTCTCTCTCTTTGTCTGTGGGCTCTGGGGGAGACTCTCTCTCTGTGGGTTCTAGGGAAGACTCTCTCTGTGGCCTCTGGGGGAAGGTCCTTGTCTCTTTTTCGCTTCTGTCCCTGCCTCCTTACTGACCTCCATGTGTGTGTAGCTTTCCCCCATTTGTGCCTTTTCCTCTGGACCTATTCTGCCTGTTTTGCATCTCAAAGGTGATTGGCTTAAAACATACACAGATTTGACCTCATTAACATGACAAAGAAATGCTATTCCCCAAGGGGATGTCATTGCAGGTATAGGGGGTCAGGATTACAGCACATATTTTGGGTACACAGTTGATGACAGAGTCTTGAAGGTGGCCCATGGAGTAAATGAAAAGGAAGGGTTGTCTTTCTCTACATTCAGGCCCTGGATTTGGGGTCAGAAGCCCTTGGTTGGAATCCTACCTCTGCTGTTTCTCACTGTGATCTGGGGTGTATCCTGAAAGCTCTACAAGCCTCATCAATAGGCAGGAGCAAGGTTTCCTGTTCTTTCAGCCTCTGAGAGTTGTCATGAGAATCCACTGAGAAAACCACAAGGTCTTTGGTAACAGAAAGACCTGTACACTGTCTTCAGCTCCGGCCAGTTCTTTCTTTGACATCAATGAGTCAGGGAAACCTTGGTTCAAACCACCATCAACAACAACATCACGGAGATCTCTACAAGCTTTTAACTAGGTTGTACCCCATTTATCTTTGATTTGCTTTAGCATCTCCATGCTGGAGAGCAAGTTTCAGTGTTTTGACCTTTTCCTTCTTTCTTGTCTTCTTAATGACTTTTTGCTTTCTTCCTGTATGATGTTCTTGATGTCATCCCACAACTTTTCTGGTCTTTAGTCTTTAGTGTTTAATGTATCAAATCTGTTCTTCAGATGATCTCTAAATTCAGGTGGAATATATTCAAGGTCATATTTTGGCTCTCGTGGACTTGCTTTCATTTTCTTCAGTTTCAGTTTGAATTTGCATATGAGTAATTGATGGTCTGTTCCACAGTCTGCCTCCAGCTTTGTTTTGACTGATGATATGGAGTTTTCCCTCATCTCTTTCTAAAGCAAATGGAAGAAATGAGGAGGTCCAAGAGCTGAACAGAAGATTTCAAAGACCAGCTGGAGAAGATAAAGCCAAATATTACAACAAAATGTGCAATGATCTGGAGTCAGAAAACCAAAAAAGAAGAACATGCTCAGCATTTCTCAAGCTGGGGGAACTGAAGAAAAAAATTCAAGCCTTGACTTTTGTTATTGAAGGATTATCTTGTCAAATTATTGAATGATGTAAAAAGCATCAAGAGAAGATGGGAGGGGTACACACAGTCACTGTACCAAAAGGAAATGGTTACTGTTCAACCGTTTCAAGAGGTAGCATATGATCAAGAGCCAATATGAAGGAAGAAGTCCAGGGTGCATTGAAGGAATTGGCAAAGAATCAGGCACCAGGAATTTATGGAATGAATAAAAATTGAAATCTTTCAAGAAAGTGAGGTGGCACAGGAGGCATTCACCCCTCTATGCCAAGAAATTTGGAAGACAACTATCTGGCCGACTGATTGGAAGAGATCCATATTTGTGCCCATTCCAAAGAGAGGTGACCCAATGGAATGTGGAAATCATCGGACAATCTCTTTGATATCCCATGCCAGTAAAGTTTTACTAAAGATAATACAGAAATGGCTTCAAGGAAACATTGACAGAGAACTTACAGAGGTTCAAGCCAGATTCAGAAGAGGCTGTGGAATGAGGGATATCATTGCTGATGTCCAATGGATCTTGGCTGAAAGCAGAGAATATCAGAAAGATGTTTACTTGTGCTTTATTGACTATGCAAAGGCTTTCAATTGTGTGGATCATGACAAGCTATGGACAGCATCGCAAAGTATGAGTATTCCAGAACACTTAATTGTGCTCATGAGGAATCTGTACCTGGACCAAGAAGCAGTTGTTCAAATAGAACATAGGAACACTGAATGGTTTAAAATTAAGAAAGGTGTGTGATAGGATTGTATTCTTTCACCATACTTATTCAACCTGTATGTTGAGCAAATAATCTGAGAAGTTGGGTTATATGAAGAAAAACGTGGCATCAGAATTAGAGGAAGACTCATTAACAACCTACGATATGCAGATGATACAACCTTGCTTGCTGAAAGTGAAGAAGACTTAAAATACTCACTGATGATCAAAGAGCACAGCCTTCAGTATGGATTACTCCTCAACGTAAAGAAAACAAAAGTCCTCACCACTGGACCAATAAACAACATTCTTATCAATGGAGAAAAGATTGAAGTTGTCAAGGACTTCATTCTTCTTGGATCAACTATCAACACTCATGGAAGCAGCAGTCTAGACATCAAATGACGTATTGCATTAGGCAAATCTGTTGCACAAGACCTTTTTAAAGTGTTGAAGAGCAAAGATGTCAACTTGAAGACTGCAGTGTGCCTGACCCACGACGTGGTATTTTCAATAATCTTATATACACGTGAAAGCTGGACAGGAAATAAGGAAGACCGTAGAAGAATTGATGCATTTGAGTTATGGTGTTGGAGGAGAATATTGAAAGTGCCATGGGCTTCCAAAAAAACCAATAGATCCATGCTGGAAAAAGTGCAGCCAGAGTGCTCCTTGGAGGCCAGAATGGCCAAACTTCATCTCTCATACTTCGGACATATTGTCAGGAGGAAGCAGTCACTGGAGAAGGATCTATATTTGGTAAGGTGGAGGGTCAGAGAAAAAGAGGAAGACCCCCAACGTGATGGATTGGCCAAGTAGCAGCATCGATGGACTCAAGTGTGGCAACAATAGTGAGGTTGTCCCAGGATCGGGCAGTGTTTCGTTCTGCTGTGCATAAGGTCGCTATGAGTCAGTACTGACTTGATGGCACCTAACGACAACAACAACCCCACTTATCTACCCCAAAGAGATGGATTGGCAAAGTGGCAGCATCAACGGGCTCAAGCATAGCAACAATTGTGAGGTTGGCCCAAGACCGGGCAGTGTTTCGTTCTGTTGTGCGTAGGGTTGCTATTAGTAGGTACCGACTCGATAGCACCTAACAACAACAACAACAACAACAACAACAACAACAAACCCCATTTATCATTGTTGGCCTTCGTTATTCACTTCCTCCTGCTTTTTATGATGCAGTTGTTACTGTGGGTGGGTATCACCAAGTTGGTTCTGATTCATGGAGAGCCCGTGTGACAGAGTAGAACTGTCCCTCAGGTTTCCTTGGGTGTAACCTACAGTGTGTCTCTGTCACATTCTGGTAACCCTCACATTGTTTCAACATCTACCATCGTGTTGTTTGCTCTTCACAGACTGCATTCTATCGTCAGCATCACTTTCGTCTGCACTGGGAAACCAAACAATTCCTGTGACTTGCTCTATTGGGATATTTGCTTGAGCACGATCTGGAACTGAACCTTCACTCTCTCTAAGGTCTGCCTGTAAATGTGTCTATTAACAAAAGGGGGGGTCACATAAAAAATAGATAGAAAGATAGAAATCATGGGGTGGTGTGAATAGAGCTCATCCAGAGTTTGAAAACTAATGCAGATGTCGTGATGAACAGTCTATACATAAAGCAGCATGCTTTCAGCTAGGTACATCGTAACCTTGTTTCACCTTCCTCATCAATGAAGATAAAGGGGGTGGATCTGATGCCATCTGAGGTCCCTTGAGGGATATTACTTTCAAATTCCAGCTCAATATCATAAAGCATTTACTGTGCTCCTGTGTGCAGTACTTCTAAGTCTAGAGCTACAAAGAGTCATAAGGCATCTCCTGTCTTCTAATAGCTTCTCATCAGATGATGATGAAAAGACAAATGAAGGGTGAAGGTCAAACACACTAAGTTCTTATCGGCTGATACACACAAAACTAAGTACCAGAGGAGAGGAGGAAATGCCGTTGTTATACCAAACTGTTGGGAAATGGACTTACTTCTAGATCATGGAGTTTCAGGTGTTATTCATGTTGGTATTGGTTGTTGGCCAATATTAAGAGGAAGAGAACAAAACAATGTATCTATTTGTTTGTTAACTTAACAAACAATGGTTGTTGGTGGTGAAGGTATACACAACTAAGCATAAACCAATTCAGAAATTACTGCATACAATTCGGTCACATTGACTACGTTCTTCTAGGTGCGCAACCATTTTCACCCACTGTTTCCAAATTACTCCTCTAGCGTGAACATAAACTCACTACCCATTAAGCCTCTCATCTTTCCAGCTGCTACTGCCAACTGGATCCCATTCAGGTAGGTCTTTAAAAGAGCTCAGTACTCACAGCAAACATTCTTTACAGCTAAAGCTAGAGCCGTGTTTGTTTTAGGAGCTCTGGTGCTGCAGTGGGCTAAAGGTTAATCTGCTAACCAAAGGTCAGTGGTTGGAACCTACCAGCTGCTCTGTGTCAGAAAGATGAGCAGTCTGATGTCATAAGACTCTCAGCCCCAGGAATCTCCTGCAGCAGGTTGACTCTGTCCTACAGGGTCTCTCTGAGTCAGAATTGGCTCGACAGCAATCTGTTTTTGCTTGGATTGTTCATTTTAAAGAAGACTCCAGGGACTATTTTTGTTTAAGAGTTAAGGTTTAAAGATTACCTTAAAGCAATAGTTTGGGAGTTCATCCAGCTTCATTGACTCCAGAGATTCTGGATTCCATGAGGATGTGAAATTTTATCCTCAGTTCTCCCCCTTTTGATCAGGATTCTTCTTTAATCAAAGTGTTCCTATTCCTGACTCTCCATTATCTTCTGTTGCTCTAGGTGAACAGAAATGTGTCTATCGACAATAGAGGACAGGTCATATAGAAAGTCAGAACTTTCAGCGGTGGTGAAATCAGTCCTCATCCAGAGTTTGAAAGCAATATGACATCAAATCATCTTTTCACTTGATTCACAAAGTTTTGTATTCACAGAACGTTGGAATGAAAATAAAAAGCAAAGATTTAAGGGGGTGGTGATACGCAGGCTAATGGACCGTTTGTTTGGGAGAACAGCTTTTAGGCTGACATTTCTGTGTGTATTTCCCTGCTGAATTCAATGTTTGAAAAGATAATGTCCTGAGGGTTACCATGGCAACTTGTAGATATTATCTTTGGAGAGCTACAATCACAGATCTCAGCTCAAAGTTCTCTCTCCTCACATTTACAGAAAAATTCTGTGTTGTCCTCTAGCTGGGCTGAACAAAACATGGAGAAGCCAGCATTAGAATGCCCCCTTTCTTTGAAATCTTACTAGTATGACTTGTGTAGGGTTAAAACACATCTACTGCCTGCCAACCTTCCCTATTCCACCATTACCTTTAAGCCTGGAAGCACGCGTCGTCAGTTATTTATTGACAAGACAAGACAAGAGCATACACTGGAACTTGTTTTCCTTTTGCAGGGGTCTTCTAAAAGGGAGAAAGATTCTAACGTTGTCGACCGTACACAGTTGGAGAGCTGTAATATCAGGTGGTCCCCTTAGCTAGGGAGAACTGGGAACTAATTTATTGTTGTGAAGAAAAGTTCTGGTAAAACGATATAGCACTTTTGAGGTAAAAGGCTGCCAACGTGTGATTGTTTTCAGTCATGGTTGGAGTGGCAGTGGGTGTCTGAGGTACCAGGTGGGTAGTGACAGCGATGACTTGCTGTTCAATGCTCATCACTGATGAGCAATGGAATGAGAAACTGAGATTCTTCATTACATAAAACAAGTGTCTTCAACTTATTCCAGTCAAGGGAACATTAAAAAGGGGCTTAGGATCATGATCTCGGGGGTCATCACGGTCAATCAGCATAACGTAGTCCACTTTGGTGAGAAGCCACTTGGGTCTTAAAAACTTATGAGGTGCAGTGATTGGTCTTCGTTTGTCCACAGAGAAGAAAACCAAAGACACAGGGAAATAATTAGTCCAATGGATCCAGAGACTATGTGAATATCAGTCTCCACGACCTTGAGACCAGAAGCCATAGATGGCACCCAGCGACAACTGCCGACTGCTCTGAAAGGGAACACATTTGAAGATTCTGCAAAGAGTGGGAGAAAATGTGGAGTAAAACTCAAAGCAAAGGCCAGGTTTACTGGTCACATGGAGATTGGTGGAACCACTGAGACTGTGGGGTCACCCTCTCGAATGGAACCCACCCCGGGAATGGAACTCACCCCGGGCTCCGTTTTCAGTCAAACAACAGATGAGTATACAGGGTGAGGGGGGCACAGTAACACCAGGGAAGTACGAACACCTGAGAATAATCAACCAAGGAAACAGGAACCTCAGGGAGGAAGTGGGATGAGTAATGATGCATTGTGGGGACAGAAATCTATGAGATGAAACAACATGTGTATGAATTGGCGCATGGAAACAGATGTTCTGCTTCATAGACCTTCACTTGATTCACAATAAAAAGTTAAAAATAAAAATGTAAAGAGACAGGATTTTAAAAGGAATCAACAAGGCTGACTACACTGTGTGGCTGTCACAGAAGGAGCGAGAACACAGACTGCAGGTGCTGATGGGACATTGGCATGGAACCTACGGGAGTGGCTTCAGTTTGACTCTTTCAAAGTGACTCAAGAGGCATTTCTTAGTGCAGGCACTCTTGCTTCATTGCAACTTTGGTTAATGTACCTCCCAGATACTGCAAGGGTTTTGTTTTGTTTTGTTTTGTTTTGCTTTTTACACAAAGTGAAGGCTTGTGAGAATCCGGCATCGAACAACTTTATTGGAGCCATTTTTCTGACAGCAATGTGCCCCCTTCATGTCTCTGTGCCACATGTTGGTCATTCTTGCAATATTTCAAAAAGGAAGACCAGTTAATGTGACTGTTATTCATATTTACTCACCAACCATCAAAGCCAGTGATGATGAGACTGAAGAATTCTATCAACTTCTCCAGTATGAAATTGATCGAACATGCAATCAAGATGCATTGATGGTTACTGGTGATGGAAATGCAATGGCTGGAAACAAAGAGAAAGGGTCAGTGGTTGGAAAATATAGACTTTTTTATAGAAATGATGCTGGAGATCACATGATAGAATTTTGCAAGGCTAACAACTTATTGGTTTCAAATACATTTGATAAACAGCATAAAAGATGACTATACACATGGACCTCACTAGTTGGAATACACAGGAATCAAATCTGTGGGAAGAGATGGAGGAAAAACAATATCATCAACCACAACAAGGGTGGGACAGACTATGGACAGACCATCAATGGCTCTCCAATGCAAGTTCAGACTGAAATGGAAGAAAATGAAAACAAGCCTAAAAGAGCCAAAATAGGACCTTGAATATATCCCACCTAAATTTATAGATCATCTCAAGAACAGATTTAATTAATTAGACACTAATGACTAAGGAACCGAAGAGTTGTGGGAAGACATCAAGAACATCATACAGGAAGAAAGCAAAAGACCAATATGAATGTCAGAAGAAATGGTGAAATTTGCTCTTGAGCATAGAGAAAATAAAGTAAATGAAAGAAATGAGGACACGAAAGAGCTCAACAGAAAATTTCAAAGCACAGCTCAAGAAGACTAAATCAAATACTATAATGAAATGTGCAAAGACCTGAAGTTAGAAAACCAAAAGGGAAGAACGTGCTCAGCATTTCTCAAGGTGAAAAAATAGAAGAGAAAATTCAAACCTCTGACTGCAATATTGAAATATTCACCGGAGGATAAGCACTGGACTGCTAAGTAAAAGACTGGTGGTTCAAACCCATCAGTTGCTCTTTGGAAATCCTATACAGGGTCACAATGAGTAGGAAATTACTCAACAATCACAGGAGCAGGGGAAAATATTAACTGATACAGAAAGCATAAAAAGAAGATGAAAGAATCCACAGAGTCACTTTGCAAAAAGAAATGGTCGATGTTCAACCATTTCAACATGTAGCATATGATCAAGAGCCAATGGTACTGAAGGAAGAAGTCCAAGTGGCATTGAAGGTATTGGAAAAAAACAAGGCTGCAGGAACTGATGGAATACAAACTGAAATCTTTCAGCAACCTGCATTGACGCCGAACTGCAAGCGCTCACTCCTCTATGCCAGGAAATTTTGAATGTAGCTACCTGGCCAACCGATTTGAAGAGATCCATATTTGTGCACAGGAACTTTTTAAAGTATTGAAGAGCAGAGATGTCAGCTTGAGAACTAAGGTGCGCCTGACCCAAGCCATGGTATTTTCAATAATCTCATATGGATGTGAAAGCTGGACAGTGAATAAGGAAGATCGTAGAAGAATTGATGCCTTTGAGTTGTGGTGTTGGAGGAGAATACTGAAAGTGCCATGGACTGCCAAAAGAACCAATAGATCAGTTTTGGAAGAAGTACAACCAGAATGTTCCTTGGAGGCCAAGATGGCTAAGCTTCGTCTCTCCTACTTTGGACACGTTGTCCGGAGAGAACAGTCGCTGGAGAAGGATGTCATGCTGGGTAAGGTGGAGGGTCAGAGAAAAAGAGGAAGACCCCCAATGAGATGGATCGGCCAGGTGGCATCATTGATGGCGTCAAGTGTGGCAGCCGTAGTGAGGTTGGCCCAGAATCTGACATTGTTTTGTTCTGCTGTGCATGGGGTCGCTATGAGTCGGTTCTGACTCCATGGCACCTGACAACAACATATTTGTGCCCATTCCAAAGAGAAGTGGCCCAAAAGAATGTGGAAATTATTGAACAATATCATTAATATAACATGTAAGTAAAATTGTGCTACAGATCATTTAAAAGCTGTTGCAACAGCAAATCTGCTGGGAACTGCCAGACGTTGAGGCTGGGTTTTGAAGAGGACTTGGCATAGGAGTATCATGCTGATGTCAGAATGACTTAGCTGAAATGACAGAACACCAGAAAGATGTTTACTTGTGCTTTATTGACAAGCAAACACTTTCGACTATGTGGATCATGAGAAACCTTGGATAATATACTATGAAGAGTTGGTATTTCAGCATTCGTAATTGTGCTTATGGCAACCTGTACACAGAGCAAGAGACAGTTGTTGGAAGCAATCGTGGGGCTACTGGATGGCTTAAAACCAGGTTTGTATTCTTTCACCATATTTATTCAATCTGTATACTGAGCAAATAATCCTAGAAACTGGATTATATGAAGAAAAACCTGGCATCAGGATTGGACAACCTGCAATATGCAGATGATACAACCTTGCTTGCTGAAAGCGAAGAAGGCTTAAAATACTGATGAAGAACCAAGAGCAAAGCCTCCTATGTGGTTTGCATATCAATGTAAAGAAAACAAAAATCCTCACCACAGGACCAATAAATAACATCAAGATAAATGGAGAAAAGATTGCAGTTGTAAAAGACTTCATTTTGCTCTGATTAGCCATCAACACTAATGGAAGGTGTTGTTGTTAAATACCTACTGTGGAGTCAGTTCTGACTCATAGTGACTTGGCACAGGGTTTCTGAGGCTGTAAATCTTTACAGGAGCAGAACGCCTCATCTTTCTCCTGTGAAACTGCTGGTAGTTTCGAACTGCTGACCTTGAGGCTGCAGCCCGACTAGTAACCACTATGCTACCAGAGCTCATGGAAGTAGCAGCCAGGAAATCAAATGACATATTGCATTAGGCACATCTGCTGCACATAACCTCTTAAAAGTTTTCAAGAGCAAAGATGTCAGTTTGAGGACTAAGGTGCATCTAATCCAAGCCAGGGTGTTGTATTGTCATCTGTTGTGTCAGAAGTGTAGGTGACGCTTATAAGCCGTGGAGTTGATTCCAACTCATAGTGACCGGTATATGGTTTTGGAGGCTGTCATTTACAGAACAGAAAGCTTCATCTTTCTTCTGCAGAACCACTTGTAGTTTTGAACTGCTGACCTAGAGATTAGCAGCCCAACTCCTAACAACTATGTTGTTGTTGTTAGGTGCTATCGAGTCGGCACCAACTCATAGCGACCCTATGCACAGCAGAACAAAACACTGCCCGATCCTGGGCCAATCTCACTACTGTTGCCATGCTTGAGTCCATCAATGCTAACACTTGGCCAATCCATCTCGTTGGGGGTCTTTCTCTTTTTCTCTGACCCTCCACCCTACCAAACATGATGTCCTTCTCCAGCGACTGGTCCCTCCTGACAATATGTCCAAAGTATGAGAGATGAAGTTTGGCCATCTGTGCTACCTATATATCGTATATACCCTTATATATCATCCACTCACAGTACCCCGTGTGACAGAGTAGAACTGCCCCCATAGGATTTCCTAGGCTGTCATCTATTGTGTCACTATATACTAATATCAGAAAGATGTTTATCTGTGCTTTATTGACTACACAAAGGCTTTCGATTGTGTGATCATGACAAGCTATGGACAACATTGCAAAGTATGAGTATTCCAGAACACTTAATTGTGCTCATGAGGAATCTGTACCTGACCAAGAAGCAGTTGTTCAAACAGAGCATCAGAACACTGAATGGTTTAAAATTAAGAAAGGTATGCAACAAGGTTTTATTCTTTCACCATACTTATTCAACCTACATGCTGAGCAAATAATCCGAGAAGCTGGGTTATATGAAGAAAAATGTGGCATCAGGATTGGAGGAAGGCTCATCAACAACTTGCGATATGCAGATGATACAACCTTGCTTGCTGAAAGTGAAGAAGACTTAAAATATTTATTGATAAAGATCAAACAGTACAGTCTTCGGTATGGATTACATCTCAATGTCAAGAAAACAAAAATCCTCACCACTGGACCAATAAACATTCTTATCAATGGAGAAAAGATTG
>NW_006408790.1:1359272-1363552 GCF_000296735.1 Chrysochloris asiatica | reverse complement strand
TGTCACTATATACTCATATATACTCTTATAGATCATCCACTCACAGCGCCCCCTGGTGTAACAGAGGAGAACTGCCCCACAGGGTTTCCTAAGCTGTCATCTTACTGGAGCAGATCTCCAGGTCTTTCCTCCCCCTGGTGACTGGTGGGTTTTCACCATGAGCATCTTGTTAGCAGCTGAGTGCTTAGCCATTGTGCCACCAGACCTCTTGTCAGACATCTAATGTTTTCTGTTTTACAACGGTGACGTCTCCCTCCCCCAAACATCTCAAATTCTTGGTGTCAATTGCACTGGCTTGTGTTTGCAATGATTTCTTTTATAATTTTTTTTTCACAATGAAAGTTAACCTATATGAACAATTGATGGACTCAAGTGTGGCAACAGTAGTGAGGTTGGCCCAGGATCGAACATTGTTTCATTTTGCTGTGCATAGGGTCATGGTCGCTATGAGTCAGTGCCAACTCAATGGCACCTAATAACAACAACAACATATGAACAATGATTACCAAACATGCTTCATCTGTGAGAATTACTGTTGTTGTTGTTGTTAGTTGCGATAGAGTTGATCTGAATTCTGGGTGACTGCATGTATGTTGGAGTAGAACTGCTTCTCAGAATTTTCAAGGCTCCGTTCTACAGAAGTCCATCATCAGCTCTGTATTCTGAGATGTTTCCAGGTGGGTTTAGTCCATTGACTTTTGGGATTATATTCAAGACCTTCACTGTTTGCCCCTCTCAGGGTTGTAAGAATAATCTCAAAGGTATATTGTACAATTAAACTCTGCCGGAGTTTAATAGAATGGATGAACTCTCATGTTACAGTGTAATTAGTGACATGAAAGGCCTCATAAGATTGTGTTTAACTACGGATGCTCATAAAGTAATGGAACCAACTTAATGGGCTTTGGTGTTGTCTTAGTATAAACCAGTATCCATAAAAGTTCATGGTAATTATGTTGTTTTACTTTGAACAATCCACTCAACAGGTGGTGTTTCAAGTGCTTCCAAGGCAATGCAGGTATTCAGGTCACTTACTAAGGTTGGTGAGGACCCCTGGTGGGTACAAACAGTTCACATGTTCACCTACTCAATGAGAGGTTAGTGGTTCAGAATCACCCAGAGGCACCTTGACAGAAAACCTGGTGATCTACCTCATGTCAATCTGCCATTGAGAACCCTGTGGAGTTCAGGTCTACTGTAACATACACAGAGTGTCCATGACCTCAAACCAACTTGATGACAACTTGTAAATTCTTTCCTAAGGTAAATAAAGGAAGACTTGAAATAAAAGACTGCATGTCATTTAAGAAGTTTTGCTACTGAAAAATGTACCCACATTGAATAAATTAGAAGACTATATTTGATATAATTTCCATAATTCAACCTTGTAAAAATCACGATGCCTACTTCTCCTAGAGCAGAGAGGTATTAGGTAAAATGAAATGAACAGCCTCAAGCCATTCTCTGTCTTTCTTTTCTTATCTCGTTCCAGTTCTCCTGTAACACTTCAAAGCAACTATTCAATATAACAGCCATTTTATCTAAGTGAAGAGGCATGGAGTCTGTTACAGACCCTAATAGATTTTAATTCATTCATTCAGTCAAAATCCTACTTTGAATTCTATAAGGAACTATGATTCATACCTTGCCATTCTTTCTAAATATTTTGGGGAAATTTTACTTGCAATCCATTTGCCACTGGCAAGCTGAAGAATTTGGTCCCTGTGTCAAGGTTAACGTATTAGCAAATGTCACTAGTGAGAAAGGAGAAAGGATTTGGAGTTACTGGGGAACAGCAATAACGCTGATTTTGAAAATAATTTTCAAGAAATGATACCCTGAGTTTTTGGTGAAGGTTCACACAACAGTTTAGGTTCACATTCAACAATTTCTGCACAAATTGTTCAGTGACACTGGTTACATTCTTCACACTGTGTGAACATTCTCACAATTTTCTTTCTGGTTGTTTTGTTTCCATTCATCTAGTTTCCTTGTCTCCTTATGTTCTCATCATTTAGAGTACCTCCTGACCACTGGGTCTCATATAGATAATTTTTTTTAAAAAGAGCATCGTACTTACAGGTGATATACATTATTTTGTGAGCTAACCTGATAGCTACAAGGTGACTTTACGGGATAGCTTTGGTTCAAGGTTTAAAGCGTCTCTCAGGGCAGTAATTTTGGGGAGTCCTCTAGTCTCAACTGATCCAGTAAGTTTAGTGTTTTTAAGGATCTGAGATCTGTTACACATTTTTCTGTCATTTTATGCATATCCACCCACTGTGGTCCTGATTAGAGAAGTCATTAGTGGTAGCTAGGCTTTGGGTAGACTATCTAGTTCTTCTGATCTCAGGCTTTGGGTAGACTATTTGTTCTATAGATGAGTTTCTTCTCTGAGTCTTTGATTTTCTGCTTTTTCTTTCCAGACAAGTAGAGATCAATAGCTGTTCCTTAGATGACTGCTTGTATGCTTTTAAGACCCCAGCACTTCTCACCACACTGGTATGTAGAATATATTTTTACAAACCATGATGTCAGTCTACCTAGATGTCCCATGAGATTAAAAAACATTTTTCAGTGCATATTTTCCACTTATCAAAACAATGGGTGTATTGGAGATTCAGGGGTACAATTCTTACCTTCTGTCAGGGAGATGTGGATTCCATTTGGGACTTGGTTTCCTAGCAGGAAATTTATGGGACTACAGTTAGTGCATTTTTAAGACTCTTCAAATTTATCTCATATACGACTACTACCCATCTGTTAGCAGAGACCTGTGTGTTGCTGAGAACTTCCAGACTGAGATGAACTAGGAAGAAGGGCCTGGCCATCTGTTTCTGAGAACCAGCCAATGAAAACCCTGTGGATCCCAATATTCATATACTGCCAATTTGCATAGGGTCAGCCTGAGTAACTGCCGTTTCAATGGCAGTTAACCACAGCTTTAAACCCATATATGTTTATATTGAGTGTTGTTTACTTTTCTCTCATTCCTTCTTAAAGGATCCCTGATGGTGCAGTGGGTAGAGCACAGGGCTTCTAACCAGAAGGTGAGCAGTTCAAACTGACCGTCTCTATGGGAGAAAGATGAGGCTGTTTGGTTTCATCAATTTTCAGTATTAGAAACCCTAAGGAGTAATTCTACCCTCCTTTGGGTCACCATCCGTGGGGGATGCAGCTGCTATCTTTATTTGGAATCTCTGTCCCTATGTTTTATTTCAATTGGCCTGGGAGCAGGTGAGGGGCTGGATTCGCTAGGACAGAGCTCACGGCTGAGCCATTCAGTGCTTCATATCTCCTGCCTTCTGATTGGCAGTTTTGTTGTTCCTATGGATTTGAACTTTGAAATAGAAGCTTCTAGAACTGTGATCCCAAAGGAGAGTGTTTGTGAGGTGCCCACACAGGAGGTACAACTTGAGAAAAGAGGAAAACAGAATTCTGCTCAACTCTTTGGAGCCCTGCATTTAGTCGCTTTGTGACAACCCCATCCCCAAACGGTTGTATTAGGTAAACAAATGCAGTTTCTTTATGTCTTAAATTGGCTGTGTTGAACTGCAGCCAAATGAATCCCCTATAAAGGGAAATTGGGAAACCCAGAAAGGTGTGCACCCCTCCTCCAAAATGGTCATCCCTTTGATTCTCTCTGATTTGCTCATTTCCTAGTTTTCTGCATCTGTCTGTACCAATCATTTCCTAGTTTTCTGCATCTGTCTGTACCAACAGAGATAACCATAATTGCAATGTTGAGGTCTTTTTCACTCTTTATTTCTCTGCATACATCAGAATTGTAAACTTTAATAATCCAGTATTTTTGCATATATGCATTCATTTTTGTAAAATTTGAATCAAATTATATCAATAATTTATATTCTTTTTGTTTCACTGTAATATTGTTGCATGCACATTTCCTCATTTTGTTAAGTATTCTTTGAAAATACATTTTTTACAGTGTAATCATATTCCACAGGCCTTATACGCACAAACCACAGTTGTGTTTTGTTTTTTGTTTCTTTTACTTTTCCATTATTGTTGGACCTTTTGGACAAGTTTCGTTTTTGGTAATACACTATTGGTGAATGAATCTTTGTCTAATTTTTATGTTTCCTTTGATTTGCTTCCTTGCAGGGGCTATATGGGACTAAAGTATATGCATTTTTAAGACTCTTGGCATAAACATCAAATTATTCTAAAAGTGCATACAGGAAGTTCCCCACTTCTGAGATATTTGAGTTAGGATGAACCACATTCATAACCATCTGTTATCTGCATATCCTATGTTA
>NW_006408790.1:1358574-1359158 GCF_000296735.1 Chrysochloris asiatica | reverse complement strand
GATGCCATGTTTTTTTTTCATAGAACCCAGCTTCTCGTATTATTTGCTCAGCATACAGATTGAATAAGTATGGTGAAAGAATACAACCCTGTTGCACACCTTTCCTAATTTTAAACTATTCAGTGTTCCCATGTTCTGATCACATGCCCCAAAATATGTGAGACCGAGTTTTTTCATCCTTATTTCTAAGAAGCATTCTGGCTGTACTTCTTCCAAGACAGATGTTTGCTCTTCTAGTAGTCCATGGGAAGATCAATATTCTTTGCCAACACCATTATTCAAAGGCATCAATTCTTCTTTGGTCTTCCTTTTTCATTTTCCAGCTTTTACATGTATGTGTGGTGATTGGAAATACCATGACTTGGGTGTGTTTTTGTTTTTCTTAGGTGTCTTCTATAGCAATGATTACACAAAATGATTACACACAACGATTACACACAACTACATATCTAACAAGGAGCCCTGGTGGCACGGTGATTAAGCCCTCACCTGTTACCTGGAAAGTGGTGGTTCAAATCTCTCCATTGGCTCTGTGGGAGAAAGACCTAGTGCCCAGCTTTCTGTAACAATTACAGCCTAGGAAA
>NW_006408790.1:1353331-1358474 GCF_000296735.1 Chrysochloris asiatica | reverse complement strand
TACAATGTCCTGTAATTACATACATAGCATCATGTATAATGTGCTACAATGCACTATAATTGAATATGTAGTATCACATACAGTGTGTTACAATGCACTATAATTGTATATGTAGTATCACATACAGTGTGTTACAATGCACTATAATTGTATATGTAGTATCACATACAGTGTGTTACAATGCACTGTAACTGTATATGTAATATCACATACAGTGTATTACAATGCACTGTAACTGTATATGTAATATCACATACAGTGTGTTACAATGCACTATAATGTCATTCGTGGTATCACACACAATGCTATAGTAGATCATTTGTTGTTCTCGGAGGCTCGTTCGCAGATGTTCAGGGCTGACTCCTGGATGACTTGATGCTCAAAACCTGCTGTGTAGCGGGCTAGCATCTGTGTCTAATGAAGCTGGGGCTAGAAGTCTGAGTGATGCCGAGCCCTGAGGACAGATAAGACCTGAGCTGCACAGCTGCTCGCGCACTTAGCACTCATTACGGCACTGACAAAGGCCTAACTGGACCCGAGGCCTGGCTTTTTGTTAAGTGTCGTCGAGTCACTTCTGACTCACCGGGTTTCCAAGGAGCAGCTGGGGGGTTTGAACTGTCGACCTTGTGGTTTGTAGTCTGGTGCTTATCCTACAGCGGCACACCAGGCCTACAGTATGATCCCAGTCAGCATTTTCTACCATAAGAGACCGCCACTGCTCGTTCCCTGTCACACCTGCTCTGCCTGTCCCCACAAGAACTGTTAATAATGAAAACTGGAGAGAGGGGAAAGAGACAACAGACTTAGGTCAGAAATGACTCATGACGGAGTTGCCTGAAGCTGATGTTCTTGGAGGTGTTACTGTACAGGAAACTATTCTAAACTGTCTGCCTCCACACTATGAAACTTGGAGAAACACACATTTAGCATTAGTAAACTGCCCGGTCATGGCTGGAAGGACACTTCCTCAGGCAGAAAACACATCATTCCTACACAGAAAAGTAGTCGGAGACAGTTTTATTTGACCCAAGGAGCAGGATCCAGAAATGAGAGCTTGGGGAGTTCACTGACCATCACGGACAGAAAGGGTCATCAATTAGGGTCAACCAGACTAATTTACAATCCCAAGGAACTTGTCCAACTCCGATATTATTACTTGTCACTGTATCTGCAAATTTAATAGGTAAAACCTGCTATCATATCGCTATATTCATATATACATATTTGTACTACTGGAAAATTGGAGGGTTTTTGTTCATATGTCTATTTGCTCTTCAGAGTCCTGGTGCGGAGCTGTGGGGTAATGCGCTGGACTGCAAAGCCATTTGAACTGCAAGGTGGGCGGTTCAAGCTCAGCAGCTGCTCCTCGGAAACCCCATGCAGGGTCTCTATGGGTCGAAACCAACAACCTTTGTTCATCACATGTATTCTTCTGTGAATTCATGCTCTTTTCCATTTTCCCATTCACATTTTGCTTCCCCTTTCCCCCTCTTAATGGTGGGAGGGCCAGAGAAAAAGAGGAAGACCCCCAACGAGATGGACTCAAGCGTGGCAACAGTAGTGAGGTTGGCCCATGATTGGGCAGTGTTTCGTTATGCTGTGCATAAGGTCGGTACTGACTCGATGGCACCTAACAACAACAACAACAACAACAAATGGTTTTAAAGGAGCCCTGGTAGCACAGTGGATTACAAGCTGGGCTGTAAACTGCAAAAAAAGTCAGTAGTTCAAATCCACCAGCTGCTCTATGGGAGAAAGATGAGACTTTCTGCTTCCATAAAGATTTACAGCCTCAGAAATCCTATACAGGATCTGTATGAGTTGGAACCGACTCCACGGCACACCAACCCCACCACCACCAGGCTGTTTTCCAAAAGCAGTCGCTGTACTGTGGAGTACTGTGCCGTTCATTAACTCTTTTAGCTTTCAGCTGCATACCACAAATAGTGTTCTCAGACCATCAGCTCTCCTAATTCCAAACTAACAATGCAATAGATTTTTCTTTACAAAAAGTAACCAAGAAATTGACTTCCGAAAGCCAAAAATCTCAATCAATGCTTGTTCTAAAACAGGGCACCCAACCACCAAATCAAACACATGGCCTTTGAGTCCATTCTGACTCACAGTTACCCTATAGGACAGACTAGTACAGCTCGTCAGGGTTTTCAAGGTGCTAAGTCTTGACAGGACCAGACTGTCTTATATTTCTTCCTTAGGGTGGCTGGTGGATTTGAACTGCTGACCTTGCAGTTAGCAGTCCAATGTCTAGCCCACTATGCCAATAGGGCTCTTTAAACACTGGGTGAATTGGGCACCCACATCTAAAATATACAACTCGAGCATTGCTTATCCTTATTGATCTAACTGTGCAAAGAAAACATGTGGGGTATTCATGACAGAGCACTGTAGCTCACAGATGTGGTTTTTATCGAAGATGTTTATTCCATGTAAAATCCCCTGCAGGGCTGGAAACAACTCTTTCTTCCCAGAACCTGTCACCCTGCATCTTTATTTACTAGAAAGAACACATTCTGTTTTCTGGAAGGTCTGTTGATTGTTTTTTCCTTCTCAGAATCACAGAGGAACACCTTGTCAATTCTTACTCATAAGGGTCTTCTCTAATAGTTTGATGTTACATCATTTCCCAGGGCTGACAGGGAGGAGAACAACTTCAAGTTCAAGTTTACAAAAATCTGTTCTTTTCAAAGCCAGCTTTTATTGACCAGCTGAGTAAACTTGGCAGTGTATTTTATTACTGTAAAGAAATCGCCGTAAAAAAAAAACAAAAAAAACAAAAAAAAAAACAGAAAAAAAGGAAGAATAAAGCTTGCTCAGTTAAAACCTTTATGAAAACCCAAAAATGCCTCAACTCAGCTCTGTTCTTCTTTCTACGATGAACTCATAACTGTAACGAAGACTGGCTGATGTGATGACAGCCTGCCTCCTACCCAATGTATGATTTTCTAATAAAAGATCTGCTTCTAATATAATGAATAATCTGAAACTCAAAATAAGAATCAAATACACAGCCATCGAATCGATTGTGACCTAAAGCAACCCTAATATAAGGTGACCCAAACTGTAAATCTGGAGCAGACAGACTCACCTGCCCCCTCGGTGGGTTTCATTCACCAACCTTGAAGTTAGCAGTTCAACACTTAACCCACAGTGCCACCAGGGCTCCTTAAGGGTTGAAAAACTCATATCGAGCCATTTTAGTAAATTGTGAGTGTTCCCTCACACTTAGACACATGGATGGATGGGGTGGTTACATCGCTCCGCTGGAAGTAGCTCTGGTGACACTGCGGTTGAGCTCTTAGCTGCTAAGGGGAAGGTCAGCAGTTCAATCCCATCCAGCAGGAAGACTTGAAGATCTGATTCCACACAGACGACAGCCTTGGGAACCCTATGAGGCATTTCTACTCTATCCTATGGGGTCCTATGAATTGACTTAGCGGTAATGTGTTTTCACATCGCTCCTCGGTGCTCATTACCACAACACGTGAGCTCCCCTGCTTGCCTTTCTCCTCACCATTTGCTTTATGTCTTGGTTATCTTGGTTATATTTATGATACCATCTGCTAAGAGCTCCTTTGTAGGAAATTGCAAGGCATGCATTATAAAGAAATCCCAAATCTCTTTTTACTGCCCCAGGGTCTCTGACTGAGTTCTGGTCTGGGTAGAAGAAGAGGGGAACTCAGGAGGTTTTGTAAAGAGTCAGAAGTAGTTAGGACAGAGTTGGTCCCTATGCCTGCTGCCCCATTCTAAACTAGAACCCAGTTCTCCCTTCTTTACCATTCGCCACATCCTGTTGTTGTGACCTGCTGCTCCCACGGTCCTGGACTCCTGGTGATGCCAGGCACAGAGGAACAAAGTACTGTGTGGCCCTGCACCATCCCCTGATTGGGTACAGGTCAAACCCTTGTGACCCACACATAGGCTTTTCATTGGCTGGTTTTCTGAAGCAGCTTCCCAGACCTGTCTTCTTAATCTTAGTCTGGAATCTCAGCTGAAACCTGTCCAGAATCCTAGGAATGGACAGATGAATGATGGCCTCACATGAGGCTCATTGGCCAGGAATGGAGCCCAGGTCTCCTGCGTGGAATGTGAGGACAGCATCATAGAGCCACACATGTCCCTCATCCACCCTAACTCCTGAAACTCCTCCCTCTTTAATGGGCCACAGGCCCACCTCTCCTTACCTTCACCTGGAGCCTGGTCAGTCTCCTGCTTCATGCCCTCTGGTTTATAGTCCTTTCTGCACTCAAGGCCTTGCTCTGAAGCACACGCCAGATCTTACCTACTTCTCACAGTCATTGTGTACCTTCCCACTCACCTGAGAGTAGAAGCCAAGTTTCCAGCATTGGGCACTGCCATCTTTCACACTCGGACTGAAACTTGTTTCTCCAGTGTCGTTCCTTCCTCACCTTAGACTTCTGATTCCTGATTCTTCTTTCTCTTGTCAAACTCAGCTCGGATCTCAGCACCTCAATGTAGGAGCCCCCCTCCCTTCCTAGTCCAGCTCTTGCCCAGTAAGTCTCAGGCTTAAATTGTGCGGCGCCCTTCCTCTTCTCTCTTGTACCACCTCATGCCCTTTTTCATCCATCACCTTGAATTCAATCATTTAATGTCTGTTTTCATCACTTACCTGCACTGAACTGTGTGTGAATTGCGGAGTAGGGCTGTGCCTTTTGTCTTTGCTCCTCTGCTACTTTGAACGTGACCACTGATATAGTAGATTCACAATCCTTTCTTAGATGTCAATATTAACAAATGAAGGGGAAGGGAGAAGAAAGGGGCATTTGAAGGTGTGAGCTCAAACCTCATTGTTATCTATAAAGTAGAAAAAATAAAAGCAATATTCCTTTTGGTTCAGCACTGACTCACAGCAGAGTGAACCCTGTCCAGTCCTGTGCCTCCTCACAGTCGCTGCTGCGAGAACCCACTGTTACAACCACTGTGTTACTTCCTGCCAACACCATCCTTTTTGTCTCTGATCCGACCATCTGTTAGAGATAATTATGTGAGATAGTATGGCTGATATTTGTAAAACATTTACAAGTGGTGCCTGCTATAAATAAGGCCCCCAAACATGTCAGGTATATTTCACTTTTATTATTATATGAAGGAGCGCTGATGGCAC
>NW_006408790.1:1344345-1348786 GCF_000296735.1 Chrysochloris asiatica | reverse complement strand
CCAAAAGAACCAATAGATCCATTTTGAAAGAAGTGCAGCCAGAGTGCTCCTTGGAGACTAGGATGGCCAAACTTCGTCTCTCATATTTTGGACATATGGTCAGGAGGGACCAATTGCTGGAGAAGGATATCATGTTTGGTAAGGTGGAGGCTCAGAGAAAAAGAGAAACACCCCCAGTGAGATGGATTGGCAAAGTGGCAGCATCAATGGGCTCAAGTGTGGCAACAATAATGAGGTTGATCCAGGATCAGGCAGTGTTTCATTCTGCGGTGCCTAAGGTTGCTATGAGTCGGTACCGTCTCGATGGCACCTAACAACAACAAATCTGTCATTTTCTTCTATAGACCCTCAGTCTAGTCCAATACCACCTAACACCTATGTGATGTGGCATTGGCTCCAGTTTTTTAAAATAGTGTAGAAGCGCCCCACCAGGTTTTGAGGGCTGTCATCCTCACAGAAGCAGACCGCCGCTTCTCTCTCTGTAGAGTGGCTGCGGACTTTTGCTCCTCAGCTCAGCCATTAGGGTCTCTTGTTCCTGTAGACATTGGGATGTGTGCAATGGTCTGACATTCCTCACTCAAAACTTGGATTATCTTCTCACGCCTTACTAGTTGGTTAGGAGCCCTAGTGGTGCAATGGTTAAGCACTCAGCTGCTAATCCAAAGGTTGTTGGTTCAAATCCACCAATTGCTCCAAGGGAGAAAGACCTGGAGATCTGCTCCCGTGAAAGTAACAGCCTAGGAAACCCTATGGGGGCAGTTCTAGTCTGTTACCTTAGGTCAAGGAGAGTCACACAGCAGCTAAACAGCATCAAACCACAGCAGTGCAGAATGTTTATGGGGACGTGTGTACACGGCAATTAGACCAAGGGTTCTAAGCTATGTTTTGTTTGGGTGTCCATTTAAGGTCTTCCGAACTACTGTGTTTCTTCATTTCTAAGATCCCTCAGCAGTGATATGCATCAATAGGTTATATGCCATGGTGGATTTTGTGGTTGTTGTGTGTTGTTGAGTTGGTTCTGACTCACTCGCTACGAAGAAAGAAAAATAGTGCAGCCAATTTTAATGCGTGAGCCGCCCCATAGGATCTCCAAGGCTGCTAATTTTCATAGGAGTATGTGGCCACATCTTTCTCCTGAGGAGTGGCTATTGGATATGAACCGCTGACATTTTGGTTAGCAGTGCTTTAGCTACTGTGGCACCAGGACTCTTTGTGATCCCCCCAAACCATATTGTTCATGCTTTTGGTTCCTACCTCTTATTTGAACCTGTCTTGTCAACCCTAATCTAGTTCTGACCTAGGGCCTCTCACCCATCCAACCTGAGACTCATCATCTTTGATCTGTCATCAGCTTTACCGGATTGGCAAGGAGTGTTTTTACCTTCTGACTGTGCTATGTTCTATGGCTCCGAGTCAACCTACCGTGTCCTACCAGCCATTTAAAAATCTTCCTTTCTGTCTGCAGAGGCCAACTGCCACGTCCGACTATCAGCTATACTCCACAACCTGCACGGAAAGATTAAACCTGAGTGGGGCTATGGGAGATGAAAAATAAAAGAAAGATACAAGACACAATTGAAATAAGTAAAGTTGAGACCAGATGGGATGCAGAACTCTGATGAAGATACTGCTGCTCAGACCTAGAATCAGCATGTTTATTATATACACCACTCAAGGGGAGGTGCTTGAAGGAGGGTAAGGAATGTAGGAACATCTTGTGCTGAAAGTGCATGCAGTAAGCAGAACTTTATCAGAAAAACTGTAACTTGTAGTAGCAGGCCAGAACACAGATTAGAGCAGCTAAATGTTTGTGCAGACTGAGCTAAAAGTCATGGCTGTGTGCAAGGACCTGCTTTGCAGGTTTCGTTTCTCTTGAGCCCGATGTCATGAGCTGCAGCAGACAAGGTGCACCTTTGGTGGGCCACAATCGAAGATTACGCTTTGCGACAACCAAAAGTTCAGCTGTAACCCTCAGTTAGACTGTTTCCAGGCTGTAGACCTTCAGCTCAGTTGCTTCCAACACCTGTCCTTTAAAAAATCACCCAAATGAGATCAAACAGTCAACAATGACTTTGAAACAAAGATGAGAAGGTCAGGGTAGGAGGGCAGGGAAACTAGCTGAATCAAAATAGAACAATCAGAATGGAAATCATGAAAATATTGACACATTATGAAGAATGTGACCAACATCACTGAACAAATTACGTAGAAACTGTTGAATGGGAACCTAAATTGTGGTGTAAACTCTCACCAAAAATACATTAACGTATTATTTTAAAAAGGAAAATCTCCCTCCATACCTGGTGATGGTACCAGCCCAAACTGAGCTCTTTGGTGGCTTGTTTTAAACTGCTTCCATCCAATCAATATTATCTCAGTGGTCCTCTATCAACATTCACAGGCAGCTCTCTCTATGATAATTTATTATGAATAGAAATGATTCCCCCTTAGCTTCACTTAAGCAGACCTGGTATTTAGTTTTAATGTCTAGAAGATTACTTAGTGATCTACTCTGATAATTCCTACAATCTGCCTCCTACCAGAGGAGAATAATGTTGGTGAACTTCCATCACATGCCCAAGGCAATACATAAGAGGGCATGAAGGCAAATTATTCAAAAAAGGAAAAAAGGTTGCTTTTCAAGCAGACGATATTGGATCATACTTTGCAAAGTGTTGATATAATTAGCAGCCTGCATATCAACGTAGTTGCTTTGTGGGGGTGCAGGGGAGGTATTGACAAGAAAGGGCCTAATTTATGATCATATCTTAAATTGCCTGTATCATCCAAGTGCAGAAAGCAGAGCTGGGCACAGAGCTGAACCACACGTTGAGTAAGCAGGTCACAGTTAATGAGTATAAATGCATCCTTCACCCTAGCCTCTGGTCTGTGTGGTAGACAAATAGAGCCAATTTGTTCCGAGGTCATCTTCATGCTGACTTTCATATCAGAAGTGGAGCAGCACTTTGCAATCATGAAGTGCCTTTGCTTAAAGATTCTATATTAAACTTTTCTCTGATTGATAAGCCCATAATTAAGAGAGAAAGAAAATCCATAACACTACAAATGTTTTCCCAATTTGTAATCTTGTGGGGAAATCATCATGAACATCGAGACAGTTGTTTGGTTGGTGTAAATGGGAACTCACAAGGAGTCTCTGAGGTAATAATAATTTTAAAAAAATCAATAGATGTGAGATGGAGATGCCAAAGATGGGGAGAGGCCCAGGTATTGCCTGGGTTTCAGGTCAGAGTACATAGACAGTGCACATACCTTGGTTAGATGTTGATAACAATGCACTTGATACAAAAGAGATAACAAGTAGATAGATAGATAATGGGTAGATGGGTCTATAGATAGATTTATAAATATATAAGATAATGGATTGATAGATGAATAAATAGATAATGGATGGATGAATATAGATAGGTAGATAGATATATAGAAACATAAATACATAGCTACGCAAATGCATAGATAATGGATGGATAGATAGATAACTAATGAATGGGTGATGATGGATAGATTGGTAGATCATGGATTTATGAATAGATAAATATATAATGGATATGTAGATAGATAATGGATGGAGGGATTGATGGATAGATGGAAAGATAGATGATAGGTATATAGACAGATAATAGATGGATGAATGGATACATAGACAGATAATGGATGTGTGTATGGATGAATGGATCGATGACTGTATGGATAAGTAGCTAATGGATGGATGAGTAGATGAATGGTTGAGTAACTGATGGATGGATGGAAAGATAGATGTTAGATGGATAAATAGATAATATATATGTGGATGGATGCATTGATGGGTAAATTGATCATGGATGCATGAATAGACAATGAATGGATGGATGGATATACAGATGATAGATAGGTACCCAACATTGAGTTGATGCTAACTCATGGCAACTTTGTGTCAGAACAAAACAGTGCCTGGTCCTGGGTCTTCATCACGACCACCTGTGTGTTCAAGTTCATTGTTGGGCTACTGTGTTAACCCATCTCACCACGGATCTATATAGCACTTAACAACAGTATTTAATGCTCCCAGAGCTCCTTAAAAAACATAAAAACAAGAGGTTTTTTCTATATAGAGTGGTTATGAGCTGTGGAGTCAATTCCAAATCACATCAACCCTGTACTGGATTTCTGAGATGATAAATGTTTATCAGAAAGCCTCATCTTTCTAATATATATATATGGAGCTCTGGTAGCGTAGTGGTTACAAATCGGGCTGCAAATCGCAAGGTCAGCAGTTCGAAACTACTAGCTGCTCTGCAGGAGAAAGATGAGGCTTTCTGCTCCCGTAAAGATTTACAGCCTTGGAAACCCTGTTCAGGGTCATTATGGGTCGGAACCGATTCCATGACACTTAACAATAACAACACATATATATAGTCCTGGTGTGGTGCTGTAAGATAAA
>NW_006408790.1:1342596-1344245 GCF_000296735.1 Chrysochloris asiatica | reverse complement strand
TTTCTACTCCCGTAAAGATTTACACCCTCGGAAACCCTGTACAGGGTCGCTATGGGTCGGAACCGACTCGATGGCACTTAACAACAACAATATATATATGAAGGAACTCTGGTAGCATAGTAGCCACGAGTTGGGCTGCTAACCTCAAGGTCAGCAGTTCAAAACTACCAGCAGTTCCACAGCAGAAAGTTGAGGTTTTCTGCTCCCATAAAGATTTACAGCCTCGGACACCCTATATAAAGTCTCTATGAGTAAGATATGACTCCACAGTACATAACCACCACCATTGTATGTGTCTCTCTATATACATGTAAAGAGAGAGAATTCTGATGTAGCACTGTGGAATAAATAATATGCTGGACTACAAGGTTAGTTTGAATTGCAAGGTCGGTAGTTCAAATTCACCTGCTGCTCCTTGGAAATGCTATACAGGGTCACTATGAATTGGAACTGAGTCCATAGCACTTAACAACAATACGTACACACACACACACACACACACACACGAGAGTGAGCAAAAAACTATCCACACTCCGGTTATATTAAAATGCCTGTCCATGTCCATGCTGATGACAACATTAAGTGTGCACGTGAAATGACTCTGTCAAATAGATTAGGGACAGTGGATTATGTGACAAATTGTTTGCAAATCACCCATGGCTCTGCCTACAAAATAATCCATGACAGATTTGGGTTTTGAAAAGTTTGTTTTCAGATTTGGGTTTCGAAATGTTTGTGTAAGATGGGTACTGAAGCAACTCATGGAATAACATAAACAGAAGCATTGGGACATCTGTAAACAAAACTTGAATCAATACTCAAAGGATGATAAAATTTTCTTTACGATTATGGGGTCTATTAGGAAAGTGAGCAGAGTAGAACACAGCATCAAGAAGCTCAGGATGCAACAGTTCTCCAGTCAGGAACGTCTCTTGTCTGCCGGACTGCAGGCTCACCTCACTCTTGTCTTTGTCCTCTCAGTCATGTGGTCCCCTGGCCTCTGTCCTGCTTGAGCAAGTGTTACAAGGTTCTTTCAGCCAGTTGGTGAATGCCCAAAGGGCACACTCTGCAAACCAGCCTCCAGTACTCAGCTTCACTCTGTCCAAGCATCTAGATCCCAAAGTTACTCTGTCTTTCCAGGCCATCACCTGGGTCGCCACGTCTGCTTTCGCTATTTCTCCAGGTAGGGATCGCACATGTCACTCATGCTTCTCCTTTTTGAGGGTCCTGGGCTCTTCCTTGTCTGCTTCTGAGATGGCTCCTTTTAAACATACCTGGAGGGAAAACCAACCAATCCCAGCCTTAGAGTCCTGTATACCTTATTCACATGGCTCCACTCAATCATGTGGTGGGAATTAAGAAGATTTGGTATTTAAAATATAGGTGGCATGACTTCCAGCATCCCAGCAACACACAAGTCACCACAGCATGACACATAACATATGAGTGGTGGTGGAGAAGGGCTAGCCTTAGATGAGTGGTGGCAGAGAAGGGCTAGCCTTAGACGAGTGGTGGCAGAGAAGGGCTAGCCTTAGATGAGTGGTGGAGGAGAAGGGCTAGCCTTAGATGAGTGGTGGTGGAGAAGGGCTAGCCTTAGATAAGTGGTGGTGGAGAAGGGTTAGCCTTAGATGAGTGGTGGTGGAGAAGGG
>NW_006408790.1:1333157-1342260 GCF_000296735.1 Chrysochloris asiatica | reverse complement strand
GCTAGCCTTAGATGAGTGGTGGTGGAGAAGGGCTAGCCTTAGCTGAGTTGTGGCAGAGAAGAGCTAGAGAAATGGAAGCATTTCTTTCAGAAATGTGCAAACCCAGATGGAAGCTACATCAAGAAATAATAGCTTCCCATTTTTAGTTTGCCATTTAACAAAGATCTCTAGGATTTTGCAGCAATACTGTTTGACTTATCATTGTAAATTGTGCACGTTTATTAATTGAAGAAGTATTTCTTGAGAGTCTCCTGAAGGCACACAGCTGTTCCTGCCCTTGTAGCATTCCCAGTCTAGTGGGGGAAGACAGGCAGGCAAGCCGGGATCAGCATCATGGAACAAATGAGGATAGGAGAAGGGAGGAGATGTGCATGGTGGTGGTGGTGGTAGTGGGGGGTGTTGTAGTTGAGCACAGGTATAGTTGAGTTTGCATACAAAGAAAAATATTTTTGCAAATTAAACTAAATGTAGCAGCACACTGAATAGCATTCATTATCGTTTTCCAGATCTTCTCAAAGGATTAGTTTTCTGTCATAAACCTCAGATGTGGAAGGCATTGAGTGGCATGGGGGTTACACATTGGGCTGCTCACTGCCAGGTCAGCAGTTTGAATCTGCTAGCTACTTTGAAGAAGAAGGAAGAAGTTGTCTGCTCCTGTAAAGTCATCCAGCCATGGAAATCCTACCCAGGATCACTCTGAGTCAGACTAACTCAACGGTGGTGGGTCTCTGTCTCTGGGTCATTATTCAAAAGAGAGCCCAGGAAACAGGAAAGGCCATCTGATAGATGCAAAAAACACACGGCTGTCCATGACTCAGTCATGTATCTGTGCTATATGGACAAATAGGGAGGCACTGCTCACCAGTGGAGGTAACCAATCAGCCAAGTATAGACTGGAGGGGGTCCTAGTGGGACAGGACACCAAGTAAGTCTGATTAAAGACTGACAGAGAGAAGCAAAAGCCTCGCCATTGTTACCAACTCCAGACTTCAGGACACACTTCTTAATTTATGGTTATTTTCAGATTAAATATTCATTTTATTTTTGGTGAAAATACACAGGGCATAACATGCACCTCTTCAGCAATTGTGACATGCAGAGCTCTGTGGCACTGGTCACAGGCTTCACTTTGTGTCCACAGTCCCGCTGTTTCTGCTCCCATGTGTCACCACCATTAGCTTAGAATCACTGCGCCCCCTAGTCTTCCCATCTAGACATTACAGTTACCATACGTGGTCCAGCTGGTCTGCTAGATAGTCTTTTAGAAGAGCGTCCTACTCAAAGCATGTGTCCCTTACTAAACGGAGCTGTTTAGTTTACGTATGACTTCAGCAGGTAGTTCTGGTTAAGGTTTAAGTAAGAGGGTCTCAGGGCAATAGTTTCATGGGTTTCTCTAGTCTCAAAAGTTCCAATAAGTCTGGGATCTTTTAGAATTTGAAGCCTGTTCCACATTTTTCTCCCTTATTATCAGACAATCTCTTGCAAGTAAAGTTTTATTAAAGGTAATACAGAAACAGCTACAATCATACATTGACAAAGAATTTCCAGAGGTTCAAGCTGGATTCAGAAGAGGCCGTGGAATGAGGGATATCATTGCTCTGATGTCCAATGGATCTTAGCTGAAAGCAGTGAATATCAGAAAGATGTTTACCTGTGCTTTATTAACTATGCAAAGGCTTTTGATTATGTGGATCATGACAAGCTATGGACAACATTGTGAAATATGAGATTCTGGAAGAATTAACTGTACTCATGAGGAATCTGTACATGGACTAAGAGGCAGTTGTTCAAACAGAACATGGAAACACTGAATGGTTTAAAATTAAGAAAGGTGTGTGACAGGGTTGTATTCTTTCACCATACTTATTCAACCTGTATGCTGAGCAAATAATCTGAGAAGCTGGGTTCTATTAAGAAAAACATGGCATCAGGATTGGAGGAAGACTCATTAACAACCTGTGATATGCAGATGATACAACCTTGCTTGCTGAAAGTGAAGAGGACTTGAAACATTTACTGAGGAAGATCAAAGAGCACAGCCTTCTATATGGATTACATCTCAATGTAAAAAAGAAAAACAAAAATCCTCACCACTGGACCAATAAACAGCATTCTTATCAACAGAGAAAAGATTGAAGTTGTCAAGGACTTCAATCTTGGATCAACTATCAACACTCACGGAAGCAGCAGTCAAGAGATCAAACGACATATTGCATTAGGCAAATCTGCTGCACAAGACCTTTTTCAAGTGTTGAAGGGCAAAGATGTCAGCTTAAGAACTAAGGTGCGCCTGACCCAAGCCATGGTATTTTCAATAACCTCATATGCATGTGAAAGCTGGACAGTGAATAAGGAAGACTGTAGAAGAATTGATGCTTTTGAGTTATGGTGTGGGAGGAGAATATTGAGAGTGCCATGGGCTCCCCATAGAACCAATAGATCTGTGTTGGAAGAAGTGCAGCCAGAGTGCTCCTTGGAGGCCAGGATGGCCAAACTTTGTTTCTCATACTTCGGACATATTGTCAAGAGGGACCAATCGCTGGAGAAGGATATCATGTTTGGTATGGTGGAGGGTCAGAGAAAAAGAGGAAGACCCCAACAAGATGTATTGGCCAAGTGGCTGCATCAATCAATGAACTCAAGCGTGGCAACAGTAGTGAGGTTGGCCTAGGATCAGGCAGTGTTTCATTCTGCTGTGCACAAGGTTGCTATGGGTCGGTACCGACTCGATGGCACCTAACAATAACAACAAGGTATGTTTTGTTTGGAGTCCTGGTGTGGCATTGTGGGTTAATGAGCTAGACTGAAAGCTTGGTTTGAACTGCAAGGTTGGCAGTTTAAGGTCACCATCCACTCCCTGGAATCCCTACACAGGTTCACTATGGATCAACACTTAAGAAGCAGCTGTTTCCAAGGAGCAGCTGGTGAGCTTGAACCCCTGACTTTGTGGTTCAAACTGACTTGGCAGTCTAGCGCATTAACCCACAGCACCACACCAGGACATCTGAATGCCCTTTGTTGTTGTTGTTGTTGTTGTTAAGTGCCATTGAGTCAGTTCCAACCCATAGTGACCCTGTATAGGGTTTCCGAGGAATGACTGGTGGGCTTGAACCGCCGACCTTGCAGTTCAAACGGCTTTGCAGTCTGGTGCATTAACCCACAGCGCCACACCAGGATTCCTGAATGCCCTTAGGTAGGAGTAACCCACTGCCATCAAGTTGGTTCTGACTCAGCAACCCTACAGGATAGGGCTGGACTGCTCCAGACGTCTTCTGGGACTGCCCATCTTCGTGGAAGCACAAAGCCTCCTCTTTCTCCCTCAGAAGTCCTATGTGTGACCTGCCAGTCTTTTGGTTGGCAGTCCAGAGTGTATCCCTTTGCAACAACATAACTGGTTTATATAGGCATTCTACCTGTTTAACAAGCTTTTTACCTTAACACAAGGAACCCTTGGTAGCACAGTGGCTAAATGCTCAGCCTCTAATTAGAAGGTTTATGGTTCAAACCTACCAGCAGCTCCATGGGAAATAGATCTGGCAGTCTGTTTCTGTAAAGATTTACAGCCTTGGAAACCCTACGGAGCAATTCTACTCTGTCCTATAGCATCACTGAGTTAGAACCCACTCTAAGGCAACTGGTTCGGCTTTCCCTTAAGACACGACTGTGTTATTCATTTCTATTGCTCGGGAGTTGAAGGGTTGTCTGATATGGTCCTCAGGAAGATGGAGAGGGGGCTGCTTAGAATGGGCAGGACCCTGGGGACAAACTCAGATTGGGGTGCACTGATATAACCAAAGGAAGCAGAGAAAACACTCGTCGGAAGAAGGAATGCTAATGCCGGGGATAAACCCTGGAAACATCTAGCTCACTTCATTAGTTGCCGTCAGGTGGATGCAATCTCATGTTTCAGAGTAGAACTGGGCTCCACAGGGTTTTTAATTTTTTTAAACTGTGTATTGTGAATTGGATGATTTTTTACGGAGCAGATCAGTTTTCAATTTAACAATTCATACACATTTGTTTTATCTCACTGACTGCAGTCCCCACAACGTGTGCTCACTCAGCCCATGTCCTCTCTGGATTTCCCGTTTCCTTTCCGCCTCCTTTCCTCACCCTTCTGAGCGCTGTCCTTGGGTAAGTGCTGAATTGTTCTAAGGCACTGGTACCTCCCTAGTGCTATTGTTCCCCTGTGACTGAAAATGGAACCGCAGGGCTGAGTTTAGTTCCAGGAATAAAGGGTAACTGGTGGGGCACTGTAAGATCAGCACTGGACTGTGGACTACCAGGTTGGGAGTTCAAACCCACCAGCAGCTCCTCAGAAACCCTATACAGGGTGGCTATGAGTTGGAACCGACTCGATGGCACTTCACAGCAACAAAAACAACAGCGCCATAGTTTCAGGAGGTTCTACCACTCTCAACCAGACCAGTAAGCCTGGTCTTGTTTTATGTTTTGAGTTTTATTCCACATTTTCCCCACTCTGTTGAGGAACTTCTAATGTGATCCCTTTCAGAGCAGTTGGGAGTGGTAGCAACTAGTTTTCTGGTCTCCACATCATGAAGACTGATGTTCCTAGGGTCCTTTAGTCCATTAAACTAATTTTTTCCAAGGGTCTTCAGTTTTCTTCAGTCTTCTTTCCTCCAGGCAGGGAGAGACCAGCCAATACTCACCAAAGTAGGACATAGCACATTGTCTTTGTGGACGGTGTTATGCCAACTCACCACAGTGTCCCCTGAGACTATGGTGCTGAGTTCTCAGCTCCAGTGACTTGTTCCCTCAGGGCGTTTGGTCATGTCTGATAATTTTTCATAACCTTGCATCCTGTGTATTTCACCAGATTCATGGATCTATTTACAGCAAAAGTAAATCTGCATATACACATCTCCTGTCAAAACTATATATGTTGTTGTTAGGTACCATTGAGTTGGTTCCAACTCATAGTGACCCTGTGTACAACAGAACAAACACTGCTTAGTCCCACCTCATTCTCTAGCCTCATAATTGCTGTTATAACTGAGCCCACTGCTGATGCCACTGTGCCAATCCATCTAGTTGGGAGTATTCCTCTCCTTTGCTGGGTACACAGGATGAACGGTTGTGGGAGGGTAAATGCTGCTCTATACAAACCCCTGCTATAGCGGGGAGCTGGGCGATGATGCATGGAGAGACATGCATGCTGAAGGTCTTCTTTGGTTAAGTGCCTGTTCATGCTCTCTGTCCATTTTCTAATCATATCTCTTGTCTTTTTCTGGTTGCTATGTTTTTAATGGGTGATTTTTTTGGATGTAGATCACCAAAACTTTGTTTTTCTCATGGTATCTCTGGGTGTAATCAAGCCTCCAAACTTTTGGTGAGCAGATGAGTGTGCTAACCATTTGTACCTCCCAGGGACTCCTTGAAGATGTTGTGTTGGGTCATTCTCATAAACATAGATAAGTCATTGACAAACACTGCATGAAATAGACACACAGATATAGAAACCAAGGTTTATGAGTGTTCCCCAGGGATGGGCGGGAGTGAGGAACGGGATCCATTGTTTTGGGGGCACTGAGCTTCGGTTAATGACAAACCATTTGGGACAAGATGGCGTGATGGGTACGCAACACAATGGCATAATCAACGTCTCTGAATTATACCTGCAAAAAATGTGGGATTGGCAAATGTTTTGTATTATATATTTTTATCACATACACACAGCATCATCAAGCTGTGCATTTAAGATCTCAAGCATACTCCTGTGTGTAAAATACATCTCCACTAAGAAAGAAAAAGGCATGCTAAGCATGTGGAAGGAGGCCATAGAGTAAGAACCACAGTGACAGACACATGAGTAGACCAACACGGTTTCCCAATAGCTTTGAGGATCTAATTGCAGTGAATCTGAACTATTTTTCAGGGTTTGCAACTTGGCTATGGAAATGCATTGGTGACATTTTAAATCCAAGCCTGAGAGAAAATGTTTTATTTTTAAATTCAAACTCACCATTCCAAAACTTATTTTGGCATTTTTTTTTTTCTTTTCTTTTTTAGGGATTGAACTATTTCAAAGATTCCACTTGATTTTCCATCTCTATTTTCTTGCCAAGTTTGTAATACGTAAACCGCTTTGGATTCTGTTATGACAGCAAGTGATTAGACAGTGGCCCGACTTGAAAGCAGAAAAACAGCCAAGAGATTTAATAAGATTAGGGGAGAAGAACAGGACATTTAATATAGTTGGGCCATTGCTAAGAATTAAGCTATGCAAAGGATTTGGATTTCCAGCATGCATCATAATCAGGGTGATCCGAAAGCATCGCTGTGTTCTTTGGAAGAAAGAGAAACAATTTGTTCCCTATTAACAGCACTATTGTGCATTTAGACAGCTTTCAGCTGGGGATCTCCATGTGCTGTACCAGCTTAGCCAAACCACCTGACTCTGAAACAGGTGTTACCATAGTTGGCTGCGGACTGGAGCAGGAGTTGAGAGCTAGACATTCTTGAGGCTGGCTTCATTAGTTATGACCCGAGTCAAGTGCATCAGAACATCTTGGTGTTTCTGAAGTTCAGAGCCTCTTCAAACAGCCCAACTCTTGGCAAAATCTTAGCCTGTCTCCCAATCACAGCTACTCAACAAGATGCAGTCAAGGAGTTTATGGTTCAGATGACAAGTTAAAGAAATTAACTTGAGTAAGCAAGGAAAGTAAGCAAGGAAATGTGGTTGGGAATAGCTGTCTCGTCAGCTCTCCATGCACAACACAATGAAATCTTACCTGGTCCTGCACTGTCCTCACAAAGCTCAGTCTGCTTGAGTCTACTGCTACGGCCACTGTGTATTCTGAACGCCTTCCAACCTAGGGGTCCATCTTCCAGCACTGCGTTCAATAATAGCATCTGGTTGTGACCCATAGGGTTTTCGTTGGCTAGTGTTTGGAAGTAGATCATGGGACCTTTCTTCCTAAGCTGTCTCAGTCTGGAAGCTCTACTGAAGCCTGTCCACCATGCGTGACCGTGCTGGGATTTGAAATACCAGTGATGAAATTGCAGCCTCAGAGTGTGGGAATGAATACTTTTTCTCAAAAAATGATCATAATCCTGTTTATTGTATTTGGGTGACTGTTCTCTTTTCTTTGACTACTTCCTGAAGTGAGTAAAGACCTTATGATCTCTTTTTCTTTGACTACTTCCTGAAGTGAGCAGAGACTTTATGAGCTTTCTTTTCCTTTTACTATTTCCTGAAGTGAGTAGGGACTATATGACCTCTCTTCTTCTTTTTACTATTTCCTGAAATGGGAATGCACACCTTAGAAATTTGAACTAGCCAAAAGGGTAAGGGAAAAGATTGTGCAGTCAAAGCCCTAGCCAGTGGGGTGAGACACAGCCATAAGACTTGCGTCAGGGATTACAAACCCGAGTGGACTGCCCACTTGGTGTGCTCGCTGGTCTGTTCCTGTATGGCTATGCGCACGCACCCTCTGCTTTGCCAGGGTCCTATATTCTCACCAAGTGTCTTTTGTGCAACATCAGACTGAAGAAAGTTGGTGGAACTCTTTCATTTCTTCATCCATTACTTTAGTGGCTGGTGTGTAAATTTGAAGAACAGTCATATTAACTGTTCTTCCTTCTGGTGGTGGTGGTGGTGGTGGTGGTGGTGGTGTGCCAGGGAGTCAGTTCCGACTCATAGCGACCCTGTACAGTGTTTCTGAGGCTGTAAATCTTTACAGGAGCAGAAAGCCTCATCTTTCTCCTGTGGAATGGCTGGTAGTTTCAAACTGCTGACCTTGAGGTTAGCAGCCTGATTCGTGACCATTACACTACCAGAGCTCCTCGGTGTTCCGTGTAGACATATGAGTAGTAGCCTGTAACGGTCAGCATTGTACTTCGAGATAGGTCCTGCGATGCTCTTTTTGATGATGGCTGTGATGCCATTCCTCTTCAATTTTGCATTCCCTGCATATTATACGATATCATTTCAGATACAAAATAGTCAGCACCGTCCATGTCAGCTCACTAAGGCCCGGAATACTGATCTTTTTTGTGTTCCATTTCATTTTGAGACTTCTAATTTTCCTAGATCCATACTTTGTATATTCCACAGTTTGATTATTAATGGATGTCTCAGCTCTTTCTTCTCATTTTGAGTTGTGACTCATCAGAAAATGAAGACTCCAAAAGCTTTGTTCTACATCAGATCAACTCTGCTTTGTGGATTCAGCTGTATTTTGAGTTCCTTACAACCTAAGGGGTCATCTTCCAGCACCGTATCAGACAATGTTCAGCTGCTATTCATAATGTTTTCAGTGACAAACTCTCAGAAGTGGTCTGCCTCTCCTTCTTAGTCTGTCTTAGTCAGGAAGCTCCATTGAACCCTGTCCATGGGTGACCCTGCTGGTATTTAACACACTGATGGGATAGCTTCCAGAGTCAGAACAACACGTTAGCCAGAACAGTTGGACAAAGGGACAAATGAATGGTAGTCAAATTCAAATTCTCAACCAAAATCACGAATTTCACATTTAGAACACCAGAAGGGAAGAACAAACTCACATTTCTCAGACTGAAAGAAGTGAAGAGGAAAATTCGAGTTTCAATGGGTGCATTTCAGTAATCTATTGAGCAATGTAGGAAGCATAGAAGAAGAGAGAAGGGATACGCAGAGTTACTACGCCAGAAAGAATTGGTTGGCACTGAACTGTCTCAGGAGTTAGCATATGATCCACAACCGGTGGTAATGACGGAGCAGTCCAGTGAGTGAAATGGCCACACTCTGAACAGCGACCACTCTTTGCTTGAAACTCATAAGAATGAAGCAGATTCTAAAATATCTTACCACATCCCAGGAAATTATTCAGTTAAGCAAAATGGCTTTTGGTTTGAATTTTATGTAGATTGAAAATGGTTTCCTAATTAAAGCTCACTTTAAAAAAATCTTTCTACTGGGTAGTTAGAGTAGCCCTGGTGGAGCACTGAGGTAAAGTCAGCAGTTCAAACCCACCAGCTGCTCCATGGGAGAAAGATGAGCGTGCCTGCTTGCGTAGTGGTTACGAATCGGGCTGTGAACCTTAAGGTCAGCAGTTCGAAACTACCAGCCGCTCCGCGGGAGAAAGATGAGGCTTTCTACTCC
>NW_006408790.1:1330184-1331752 GCF_000296735.1 Chrysochloris asiatica | reverse complement strand
CCTAACAAGATGGATTGGCCAGGTGGCATCATTGATGGAGTCAAGTTTGGCAGAAGGTAGTGAGGTTAGCCCAGGATCAGACATTGTTTTGTTCTGCTGTGCATGGGGTCGCTATGAGTCGGTTCTGACTCAGTGGCACCTGACAACAACAACACACTCTCAGAAAGCCTACCGAGCACGTCTACTGTGTCCTGTAAGGCCGCTGTGAGTCGGAATGGTGTTCATTGTTTGGTGGGGAATGTTAGAAGCTGCAGCTACGTCCTTGGTTTGATGGCTCACTTTCTGGTGCTGAGCATGCCAGCAATGAGAGGGGCGGGGCATCGGTATACTAGATGCATTGAGAGGTCACGTGGTCAGATGCACTCTTCCCCTATTCAAGCGTTCTCTTCATTCTTGCATTCTTGTGGCCCTAGATTTTGCTCTCTGGACATTGGAATGTTGGTGCTAATGATACATATTTCTCATGAAACCACATTTGCAGAAGTCCTTCCTCCCTTTCCCTGAAAAAGACAGATATTTGTAGTTATAGGAGATGGATTGGCACAGTGGCCGCAACAATGGGCTCAAGTGTGACAGCAGTTGTGAGGATGGACGTGAGTCACTAGGAGTCAGAACTGACTCAATGATACCTAACAGCCACAACAACAAGGACTTGAATTGAAGCCTTGCTTTAAGGGCCCATTGGCAGGCATTTACCTACATCATATTGAAGTCATGGTTTCCAAGGTGACAGCAGAGGAAAGGGAAGGATACACTGTCAGGTGTGGGGTTGTTCTCTATCACATCCAGGAGTTGATTAAAGGAGCAGTCCAAACTCTGTGCTCCTCAGATTTCTGGAAAGACAAATATTAAACTACCATCCTAGAGTGTGACTCTGCTGGATAAGCACTTGACTGCTAACCACAAGATAGGTAGTTCACCCCACCAGCAGCTCTATAGAAACCCTCTACAGGGTTCCTATGTGTTGGAACCAACTCCATAGCTCTTAACAACAACACGTTATCAAACCGAATAATCTGCTGCTTATGAGACATTTGAAAAGAAGAAAACTACAATTGTGAAGAATTAGTGTGTAGAACAATAGCCTTGGATGCATTAGTAAATTCAACAAATGCGTCCAAGAAAATGTTCATTTTTAATCAAAATCATCCTCCAGAGAAATGGCATTAATCTGATTCAAAGCAACGATTTGATATTTCTTTTCCATCTGACTGCCTTTGTTTAGCGACAAGTTTTATTTATTAACGACTTCTATTTTATTTATATATATTGCACTGAAAACTAGGAAAATGGATCTCTATTTCCTATAGACACATCTACCTGAATTTGTTGTAAATTATTGATGCATATGAAATTCAATACATCCTCGATCTCCCTTTTGTATTAAATACACAATCATCATAAATTAGTAATACAGATATATTTGGACTTGATTTATTGAATATGCTGTAGTTTCTGGGTGCTACGGAGACAATTCTGACACAAGGTTGTACCATGTGACAGAGGAGAACCACCCCACAGGGTTTGCTAGTCTTGTCTGTTGTGTCACTATATACTCGTATATACTC
>NW_006408790.1:1308695-1328064 GCF_000296735.1 Chrysochloris asiatica | reverse complement strand
CCCCTGGTGTAACAGAGGAGAACTGCCCCACAGGGTTTCCTAGGCTGTCATCTATTGTGTCATTATATATCCATATATACTCATATGTCGACTCACAGCGCCCCCGTGTGACAGAATAGAACTGCCACAGAAGGCTTTCCACCCACATTGTCATTCATATGGGACCAGATCACCAGGTGGTTCCACCTGAAAACTTGTCATGTATATGCCATTGTACCACCAGCGGGTCCTCTAGTAAGTATGAGTTTCTTATTTATGAACATGTGTTCCTGAAATTTTTAATCAATGTAAAGTGGCGTGTCATCACTCAAAAAATACTGAAAATATTTACTTAATGAATGATATTTGAAAGTCCTATTTGAGCTGCTCAGTGAGAATTTTTAATGTTACTTCTTTGTATATACCACTTAATTTATTTTTGACAGATTAGTATTTTTACAAATGAAATACACATAAGCATGCAGTATGTAGATCATTCATTAAAGATTGGAATTCCTTCTAAAGAACTCTGCCAGCAAAATGGTAACGCACTCTTAAACAAAAGGTTGACAGTTTGAATCTATCTCGAGGCTGTGTGAAAGCAAGGGCTGGCGATCCACTCCTATAGAGATGCCTGCCTTGGAAATCCTATGGCAAACAGGTAGACTCTGTCACACGGGGTCATTTTGAGTTGGAATTGACTTGGTGGCAACCAACAACAACATAATTCTGTCAATTTCCCCTAAGCGAAGAACTGCTTTTTGAATGTCCCCGCTGTCTTGGAAAGCTCACACTCTTAGGAATATCTCTCCCAAACATCTCCTATGATTCCATCTGTCCTGAACTTATGTGAGCTCTGGAGAGGGGTCTGAGTGTTGGGTGTGGCTGGACCACACAGACCCCAGTCTCAGAATGGCAGGCAGAGAAGAGTGAACCCCAATTCCTCAAGCATCTTTGATAGTAGCAAGGGAGGACTGGGAAAGGCTCACCCTAGAGATTTTAGTGTTTTCATTAAAATCGTACAAAAGAAAGTCTCTGAAAAACTGCCATCCCTTGCTGGCACCCAACCCATGACGTTCCTCGCCAGGAGGTGAAATAGGCATAGTGGTGAAGAGCTCGGGCTCTGGGGCCAGATAGCTTAACCTGCCTTTTAAAATTGTTTTAACTTTTGGTTAACAGGGTGAAGGTTTACAGAGCATAAAATCAGTTTTCCATTGAACAATCCACACACATTTTGTTTCACGTCACTGACTGCAATTCTCTCAATGTGACATCACTCATCCCACTTCTTCCTGTGGCTCTTGTCTCCATTCTTCCTAATTTCCTGACCCTTCTGACCTTGGTCTCTGGACAGATGGCGCCCTTTTAGTCTCAAATGGTTGATTACTTTAAGGTGTGAATATCTCCCTTAGTGAAGACACTAAAGTGTCATCAAGTAGATTCTGGCCCATAGCGCCCCTGTATAGGATTTTCTAAGAGATCTGCTGAGTGTTGTTATTGTCATTGCTAGATGCCTTCGAGCTGGTTCAGACTCATGGAAACCTTATTATGCTCAAAGAATGAAACACTGTCAGGTCCTGCACTGTCCTCACAATCTTTTTTAAGCTCAAATCCTTTGTTGCTGCCACTGTGCTAATCTATCTCATTAAGGGTCTTCCTCTTTTTTACTGACCCTCCATTTTACCAAGCTACTCATTATGCATAACCATTTCATATCCACTTCCTATTGTGATTTGAAAATCTTTAGATGACATCATTTGGCTAATTTTATGTTTCGTGATTCATCATCTCTGCTTCCACAGAAGGATGTTCCATAGCTGGAAGATGAAAAAAAAAAAAAAAAAAATACACCTTTGAAAGAATAAAGGGATTTAGGGCACAATATTTCTATTAAATAATGACTTCAAAATATAAGGCCCTGCAAAAATAAATCTGAGTTTTCCTCTTTGCCATTTGCAATTTTGTTTTTAAGAAACTAAGAAAGTCATGTATGTGGTATTCAATTTGTGTGTGTGTGTGGTATTTAAGCACTGTCCTAATGCATTAGGTGATTTATACTTCATAGGAAAACAACCTGGCTTTGTCTAATAGTCATCGATGAAACTGATTTAATATAAAAGGCTGGTGTCCTTTCCGTAAGTGGTTTTCAGAATGATTTTTTATAGAAATCATCCTCAGAACTGCTGTTATTAGATCCATCACAAGTCCATGTGATGTCGAATGAGAGTTAGAAGCATTCATCTTTCAGATGAAGCTGCTTGGTTTAATGAAAATGGTCTTGTCTATTTCAAAATGTGGCTGAACACCTAATACAGGATTGGAAAAGTGTTTGATGAGTTCTACTTGAACCCTTGGTCCTCAGCCCATCATGTCTGTCCTACGCATCATTCACACCTCTTCCAAAGGAGAAAATTGATACTTTTTTCCATAACTTATTTCCTTGTCATAGTAGTGAGAATGAAAACTCATAGAAGCAGTGAGTGGGAATAAATGACATTAGAAGTATATGGATGAGCAACAATATGTTCTTGTACGATGAAGGCATTAGAGTTGGATGGCCAGCACTGACTAGTCTAACAATGACAAGCCTGCAGAAATGTGTGTATGTATGAGGGAAGGCAAAAAGTACTGTAACAGAGTTTCAGTTCATACATGCATGGCTATATCCCAAACTAAACGTGTTTAAACATGCCTCTAGGATCAGTGGATGGCTGCTGTCAAATTCTCTCAGGAACACACTTGTTTTCTTTTGGTAGGATGCATTCAAAAGAAAGTTTAATTTAAAAAGTGGCTTCCAAAGGGATTTGCTGGGCCAGTTCAATTCAAGGTAGAGAAATCCGGTCAGAAGGTTTTAGTGACTGTTTCTTGGGATTTCAACGAGATTATTCTGATAGATTTTCTCCTAGGGGGCAGTATGATAAAGTGTTGAAGAGCAAAGATGTCAACTTGAGGACTAAGGTATGCCTTATCCAAGCCATGGTAATCTCAATAACCTCATATGCATGAGCAAGTTAGACAGTGTATAGGAAGACTGTAGAAGGATTGTGCATTTGAGTTATGGTGTTGGAGGACAATATTGAAAGTACCATGGACTGCCAAAAGAACAAACAAATCTGTGTTGGAAGAAGTATTGCTAGAGTGCTCCTTGGAGGCAAGGAAGGCTAAACTTCATCTCTTACACTTGGGACATATTGTCAGGAGGGACCAGTCGCTGGAGAAGGATATCATGTTTGGTAAGGTGGAGGGTCAGAGAAATAGAGGAAGACCCCCAGCGAGATGGATTGGCAAAGTGGCAGCATCAATGGGCTCAAGCATCGCAACAATTGTGAGGTTGGCCCAGGACCGGGTAGTGTTTCATTCTGTTGTGCATAGGGTAGCTATGAGTCACTACCAACTCGATGGCACCTAACAGTGACAACAACATTAAGAAGAAATTTATAAACCTCTTTGGCCTCCATATTTCTAGTAGCAGCCATCCTAATGGGTGCGCAGTGCTGCAGGCATCATTATGGTTTTGATTTGCATTTCCCGAATGATGGCATCTCAGTAGGTGATATATAAGAGTGTTTATGAGTACTGAACATGTCAAGATTTGTCCTGAAGTACAATGCTGTCTGTGATGGGATGATAGCCATACGTTTACAAGGTAGACCAGTTAATACCACTATTATTCAAATTAACACACCAGTCACTAAAGGCAGTGATGATGAAATTGAATAATTCTACCAACTTCTTCAGTCTAAAATTGATCAGACTGGCAATCAGGATGTATCGACAATTTCTGGAGATTGGAATGAAAAGGTTGGAAACAAAGAGGAAGGATCAGTAGTTGGAAAATATGGTCTTGGTGATAGAAATTATGCTGGAGATCACATTAGAGAATTTTGCAGGAACTACGACTTCTTCATTGCAAATAACTTTTTTAAACAACATAAAAGGTGACTATATACATGGACTTCACTAGACGGGGTACACAGAAATCAAACTGACTACATCTGTAGAAAGAGATGGTGGAAAAACTCCATATCATCAGCTTAAACAAGGCCAGAGGCCGTTGTGGAACAGACCATCAATTGCTCTAATGAAAGCTCAGGCTGAAGCTGAAGAAAATTAAAACAAGTCCAAAAAGAGACAAAATATGACCTTGAACGTGCACACCTGAATTTAGAGGTTATCTGAAGAACAGATTTGATGAATTTGACACAAATGGCCAAAAACCAGAAGAGTTTTGGGATGACATCAAGAACATCATACAGAAAGAAAGCAAAAGGAAGGTTACTAAGAAGGCAAGAAAGAAGAAAAAGATCAAAATGGATGTCCGAAGAGACTCTGAAACTTGCTCTCCAGAAAAGAGATGCTAAAGCAAATGAAAGAATTGAGAGGTAAAAAAGGTGAACAGAAAGTTTCAAACATCAGCTTGAGAATGCAAAGTCAAATATTATAATGAAATATGCACAGACCTGGAGTTAGAAAATCAAAAGTGAAGAACACGCTTGGCATTTCTCAAGCTGAGGGAATGGAAGAAAAAATTTAAGCCTTGACTTGCAATATTGAAGGATTCTATGGGCAAAATGTTGAATGATGCAGAAAGCATCAAAAGAAAATGGAAGGAATACACAGAATTACTGGACTAGAAAGAGATAGTTGATGTAGCATATGATAAAGAGCCGATGACACTGAAGAAAGAAGTCCAAGATACCTTGGAGGCATTGCCAAAGAACAAGGTACAGGGATTGAATGCAAATTGAAATATTTTTTAAAAAACTGGTGAAGGACTGGAGGCACTCACTCATCTATGCCAAGAAATATGTAGACAACTACCTGGCCAACTGACTGAAAGAGATCCGTATTTGTGCCCATTCCACAGAGAGGTGACCCAACAGAATGCAGAAATCATCAGACAATATCATACTGCATGCAAGTAAAATTTTACTAAAGATATTACAAAAATTGATGCAACCATACATTGAGAGAGAAATTACAGAGGTTCAAGTTGGATTCAGAAGAGGACGTAGAATGAGGGGTATCATTTATGATGTCAGATGGATCTTGGCTGAAAGTAGAACATACCAGAAAATTGTTTATCTATGCTTTATTCTTATCAATGGAGAAAAGATTGAAGTTGTCAAGGATTTCATTCTTCTTGGATCAACTATCAACACTCATGGAAGCAGCAGTCAAGAAATCAAACGACATATTGCATTAGGCAAATCTGCGGCACAAGACCTTTTTCATGTGTTGAAGAGCAAAAATGCCAGCTTGAGGACTAAGGTGCTCCTGACCCAAGCCATGGTATTTTCAATCACCTCATATGCATGTGAAAGCTGGACAGTGAATAAGGAAGACTGTAGAAGAATAGATGCTTTTGAATTATGGTGTTGGAGGAGAATATTGAAAGTGCCATGGGCTGCCAAAAGGACCAATAGATCCGTTTTGAAGAAGTGCAGCCAGAGTGCTCCTTGGAGGCCAAGATGGCCAAATTTCGTCTCTCATACTTAGGACATATTGTCAGGAGGGACCAGTCACTGGAGAAGGATATCATGTTTGGTAAGGTGGAGAGACAGAGAAAGAGAGGAAGACCTCCAATGAGATGGATTGGCCAAGTGGCAGCATTGATTGAGGTTGGCCTAGGATCAGGCAGTGTTTCGTTCTGCTGTGCATAAAGTTGCTATGAGTCAGCACTGACTTGATGGCACCTAACAATAACAACATGCTTTATTGACTACTCAAAGGCTTTCGATTGTGTGGACCATAACAAGCTATGGACAACATTGCGGAAAATGAGTATTCCAGAACATCTCATTGTGCTCATGAGGAACCTGTACATAGACAAAGAGGCAGTTGTTTGAACAGAGCAAGGGAACATCAAAAGGTTTAAAATTAGGAAAGGTGTGCACCAGTGTTGTATTCTTTCACCATATTTAATCTGTGTGTTGAGCAAATAATCCAAAAAACTGGATTATATGAAGAAAAACATGGTATTAGGGTTCAAGGAAGAGTCCTTAATGAACTGCTCTATGCAGATGATACAACCTTGCTTGCTGAAAGTGAGGAGGACTTAACATACTTACTGGTGAAGATCAAAGAACACAGGCGGCAGTAGAGTTTACACTTCAATGTAAAGAAAACAAAAATCCTCACCACTGGGCCAACAAACAACATCCATATAAATGGAGAAAAGACTGAAGTTGTCAAAGACTTCATTTTGCTCAGATCAGCCATCAACACTCATGAAGCAGCAGTTAAGAAATCAAACAACATATTGCATTAGGCAAATCTGCAGCACAAGACCTCTTTAAAGGGTTGAAGAGCAAAGATGTCAGTTTGAGAATTAAGTGCATCTGACCAAAGCCATGGTATTTTCAATTACCTGCTATGCATGTGAAAGTTGGACCATGAATAAGGAAGACCGTAGAGTTGATACATTTGAGTTGGATATTGAAAGTACCAAGGACTGTCAAAAAACAAACTGATTTGTGTTGGAAGAACAACAGTCAGTACTCCTTGGAAGCCAGGATGACCAGAATTTATCTCTTATTCTTCAGACATATTGTCAGGAGGGACCAGTCCCTGGAGAAGGATATCATGTTTGGTAAGGTGGGCCATCAGAGCAAAGGAGGAAGTTTCCCAACGAGTTGTATTGGCACAGTGGCAGCAGTAATGGGCTCAAGGGTAGTCATGAATGTGAGGTTGGTGCAGGACTGGGCAGAGTCTTGTTCTGTTGTGTAACTGTCACTAATGAGTCAGTACCGACTCAATGGCACCTAACAACAACAATGAGTACCACAAAAGGGCAGCTATGAGACCATTATTGTAGAAGCTTAAGAAAAGTTTTCCATACTAAAAGAAACATTTTTTGATGGTTACTAGGGGCTACCTGGTGTGGCACTGTAGGATCAGCACTGGATTGCAAACAACAAGGTCAGCAGTTCAAATCCACTAGTTGCTCCTTAGAAACCTTATACAGGGTTGCTATGAGTCGAAACTGACTCCAATGTACTTAATAATAACAACAACAAGGGGCGAGAGGGAGAGAAATTCACTGGCTAGAAGGTGGACACATGCTAACTCGGGTGATGGGGAGGGCAATATATAATGAGGGGGAGAGCAGTACACTAAAAGATGGAGTATGGCAGATGAACAGTGAAGATAGAGAAGACTTAATATGGTATGCATGGGCTAAGTGGGATAGAAGCAAATAATGATTTATATACAACCTAGGAACAACAGTGTTCTGTGAGCAAATACATGGAGGTAGATATGGGTGAATGGGTAAAGAACGGAAAGGTGTTTATGTGTTTGATTGTTTTGTGGATATTGTTTTCCACTGCCTACTATTATGTAATAAACATTCATGTGTGAAAGGAATGAATATTGGGAATTATGATTATAGGAAGCTTGTAAATCTATCTTTCAGTCTATAACTGACTGGATTTGCTAAAAGAGGAGTTATAATTTCCCCAGGGTATTAGGTTTCTTGCTAAGCCTTTGTAGAATATGAGGCCTTAGGTGGAATCCTGAGCCTCAGCCAGAACCTTCTGAGTTAGGACATTCCCACTAGAAAAGACATGCAACCCAGAACTGCTGGGAGAACAGAAGAATCTTATGGAAAGAGCTGCAGAAAAAAATTAGAGTGTTTGGCTGTTTGAATTTCAAGCATGCTGTTTACTTTGGAGACATGAAGACAAGAAAAGTCAGTCCATAGGGAAAATCTCCTTCTAGGACTGAAACTTAACAGGAATCTGAAATCAGTCAATCAGCAGAGAACAAAAGTTTGACAGGTCTTCTGAATTCATGGATGCATTTGCATAAACTGATTTCTGGTACATGTTTCCCTCAGTGACATCCTGGTGTAAACCATGAGGAGATTTGAAAGCAAGTGTGCTGTGGCCCTTGCCCACAAGGAACTAAGTCCAGGGCTGTTGTGTTGGCTGCTGTCAAGTCCATTCCTAGGCATGGTGACCTCATTGCAGAGTAGAACTGCCCCAGAGGCTGTCATCTACTGTATCACTACATACTCACATATAATTTTTTTTTTTAGTTTTTATTGTAAATTATGTGGGTTTATATGGGAGAACATCAGTTTTACATTCATCCTATCGTATTTCATTTCATTGCAATGATTACAATCCCCTCCATGCATCATCAAATAACCAAAGGGTACACCCCACAGGCTGCCAGCAAGCATTCCCTTCCCTCCCTGAGTCCAGTGTGTCCAGCCCCTCCATCTGTTCACTTCATCATCTCTGTCTCCATCCCGGGCATCTCTGCCTCTCTGGGTCTCTGTCTCCATCCCGGGCATCCTCTCGCCTACTAGGGAACTGGAGTCTTGGTGTGGCGCTGTGAGTTAATGCGCCAGATTGCAAAGCCTTTTGAACTGCAAGGTCGATAGTTCAAGCTCACCAGCTCCTCCTTGGAAACCCTATACAGGGTCGCTATGGGTCAGAATTGACTCAACAGCACTTAATAACAACAACAACACATCCATACATATAGGTAAATTTCATCAAATTGTAGTGGGTTACTCTTTTTTCTTCCCTCTTCTTTCTTCTGCTAGTCGAGTTCTGATCATCCAGCGATCGAAGCAAGGTCAAGTGGGTACTATCTGCAAGTACGGGTGTTCTTGTGCATCTCCCCTCACTTCATATCAGCTGGACTCTTCACTCTCTGCTCTAGTCCTCTGTAGCCATGTCATTGCCTCTGGACCCAGGAGTCCCAGGGTGATGCCCTAACTGCTGGCCATCCAGGTCTCCACCCAGGTTCACAGGAGTCTATTGAATGTGGTTGGACTTAGATCCCAACTTCATTGCTGTTTTTACCCCCTCTTCCCCTTATCGGTGACCAACATTCCTGCTTGTATATTTCCCTTGAGTCTTAGTCTTGGAAGAGGGGACCCGACCACTTATATTCATATATACTCTTATAGATCATCCACTCACAGCGCCCCCTGGTGTAACAGAGTAAAATTGTCCCACAGGGTTTCCTAGGCTGTCATCTATTGTGTCACTATATACTCATATATACTCTTATAGATCATCCACTCACAGTGCCCCCTGGTGTAACAGAGTAGAATTGTCCCACAGGGTTTCCTAGGCTGTCATCTATTGTATCACTATATACTCTTATATACTTTTATAGATCATCCACTCACAGTGCTCCCATGTGTCCTATAGGGTTTCCTGGGTGGTCATCTATCTTGTCATTGCATACTCGTTTTCCACAGCATAGATTGACACAGTGGCTACAATGGAATTAGACATGGGAAGGACCGTGATGGCGGTGAGGGACCAGGTGGTGCTTTGCTCTGTTGTCCATGGGGGTCTCTGTGAGTGGGAGCAACTCCAAAGAACCTGGTAGCAGATGGTCATTTAACCACTGAGTGTCCAGTTCATGGCCACTGCACAGATGACCATGTGTTGGTGAGTGTGTGTGTGTGTACAAGCAGGAAGAGGAAAGCAGATGCTTATCACTTGTACAAGCGAAGTGCTATAGAACTTTGAGCATGTGGATTCCTCCAGATGACGTGGGTGGAGGCGAATATCCAGTGAACGAGGACTGAAGGGCTCTTGGAAGAGCCCACTATTGTGTCCATGAGGCCCACTGCTTCACTGTGTTTGTGCAGAGTGGGAGGTCTGCCGCCTGGCAGGGGAGAAGCCTGTGAGGAGCAGTATTTCTCCAGGAGCATTTCCAGCCACCACCAGAGCTGTCTCCTCCATTGTTCTCCTCCAGGCAGGGTGCCCTGATCCTTTCTTTCCCATCCATGGCACAAGATTGAGAGTCATTGTTTCCTGCTGGGATGGTGAATCACCTGTATGTGCCTGTGCCAGGGGAACAGTCAGCAGAGTGGTGAGGCGGGCACAGGGAGGCCAAGGACACTGAAAAATCACTGATCATGACAAGCTGCTAATCATAATCAAGGCAGTGGTGGCCTCATGGAAGCTGGAGAATGTTTCCTGGTTTTCTTTCTCTCTTTAAGGCCCAGCTTTCTTAGAGAAGTAAATCACTGCAGTCACTCATAAAAATGCGGTAAAGCTTTCAAGAAGTCTGGGATCGAATCTCCTTATGGCTTGCAGAACAGCAGGCGACGCTCAATGATCACTTTGCAAGGCATAAAGAAGCTCTGGTGGCAACATAGGCTAAGCCTTAGTCTGGTAACCACAAGGTAGGGGTTCAAAACCACCAGCAGCTCCTTGGGAGGGAGATGAGGCTGTCTGTTCCTGTCAAGATTTACAGCCTAAGAGAACCTATCTAGATAGGGTCAGCATGGGCCAGAATCGACTTGATAGCTGTGGGTTTGGAGGTTTTTCTGTTGTTGGTTTTGAAAGGCATGCTTTCTGATAATGGTCATTTTATGGTCCTGGTGTGGCACTGTGGGATAATGCGCTGGACCTGAAGTGTTGGTTTGAATTGCAAGGTTAGTGGTTCAAATTCAAAATCTGCTCCTGGACTGTATGCATGGTAGCTATGAGTCGGAACCGATTCAACGTCACTTAACAACAACAATAACAACATCCAACGCTGGAACATGGTGTCTCCATAAGAAAAGCATTGGGCTGTGGACCACAGTGTTAGCAGATTGAGTCCAACAGCCACTCCAAGGAAGAAAGACGAGGCTTTCTGTTATCACAAAGATTTAAAACCCAGGAACCCCTAATACAAGTTCTATATGAGCCAGAACCGACTCAACAGTAATTAACAACAACAACCTTCAACAGAATGGAGTGGAGCCAAAGGACAAAAGTCTGTTGGGTTTTCATTAGCTCTTCCCCACCCCATCCTCAGAGTCTAGGTCTGAAGGAAGGAAAAAGACCAATGTCTCCTGTCTAGAAACAGAAGCATCAATGTACCAGGTCAGTTAGGGACACAGGGAAATCAACATTGGCTCTTTGGAGGTTGTGACTTTGGGGCACCAAAAATTATGGTTGCTAACTGAAAAGTCAGTGGTTCAAACCCACTGAAGAAGAAACCTGGCTGTCTGCTTCTGTACAGATAACCGCATTGGAACCAGTGGGCAGTTCTGCCTTGTCACATGGAGTCTGTTTGAGTTGGAATCGCTCAATAACACCCAACAACAACAACAGATGCAAATGCAGGACTTCCCCAGAAGACACTTTCTTTAGGGGCTTGTGAAGGGTGGACATAAACAAATAAGGTTTTGCAGCAGAAAACTATGGGAAATTATCAAGAATAAATGTAAAAGACTCCAGGGTACTCTGAAGATGTGGAGCTATCTATCTCTTGTTCTAAAGGAGAACATGCAATCATGGGAGGTGGAAGCAGTTAAGCACTAACCTACTAACCAAAAGTTTGGAGGTTCAAGTCCACCCAAAGGATGCTTGGATGAAAGGTCTAGTCATCTAATTCTGAAATGTCACTGTGAACCATGTGGGGCACAGTTCTACTCTGACACACACGGGGCACCACAAGTGGAATCTACTTATGAAAACTCATCCACTGAGAACCCTGTGGGGCACAGTTCTACTCTGACATACATGGGGGCATCATGAGTGGGATCTACTTATGAAAAGTCATCCACTGAGAACCCTGTGGGCACAGTTCTACTCTGACACACACGGGGCACCATGAGTGGGATCTACTTATGAAAAATCATCCACTGAGAACCCTGTGGGCACAGTTCTACTCTGACACACACGGGGCACCATGAGTGGGATCTACTTATGAAAAGTCATCCACTGAGAACCCTGTGGGCACAGTTCTACTCTGACACACACGGGGCACCACAAGTGGAATCTACTTATGAAAACTTATCCACTGAGAACCCTGTGGGCACAGTTCTACTCTGACACACACGGGGCACCATGAGTGGGATCTACTTCTGAAAAAGCATCCACTGAGAACCCTGTGGGGCACAGTTCTACTCTGACATATGTGGGTAGAGTCACCATGAGTTGCAATCAAGTCCATGACAACTGGGTTTGTTTGTTTGTTTGTTTGTTTTGGTAATCACGTAGGCCAACAGAAACTATGAATTTACAGCAGTGAGTTCTCAGTTGAGCCCAGATTTTATAGAGGCCTGGGTAAATTTGAGTTATAGACATTAATAATTTGAAGAATTTTTTTTTCCATGACTACTTCTTTGACATAGGGCTGAGCAAACTTTCCCCAAATTACCTCAAAGCGTAATGCCGCTCATTACCATTTATATATTAACCAAACACAGTCCAGGAGTAACCTCATACATGACTAATTTCTGTTGACTTTTCTCACATTATCAGCTTTCACATCTCTCTCTATTTCTCCACCCCTTACAAAGAACTGTTTATGCACATGGACTGAAACAAAGAAAGTGACCCATTCAACTAACTACGCGCGAAAAAGATCACTAGTCATTGCAATGACTTCTTGGTATATATATTATGTTCTTTGGGAGACTTAGAGAATCATTCCTTTTGTATTTGTATGTACATATTCATTTGTATTTAGTTATTGTTTCATGACACTCTCATGATGTAGATATCAGTTCATCCTCCCCAAACCCTGAAAGCTGACTGAGGTCGAAGCGATTAGTTCTGGAGTGATGCTGTGGGTTATTGTGCCAGACTGCAAAGCCATTTGAATGTCAAGGTCGGCGGTTCAAGCTACGAGCTGCTCCTCAGAAACCCTATACAGGGTCACTATGGGTCAGAACCAACTTGACAGCACTTCACAACAAATTAATAAGAGATGTGGAGCAGCTTGATTGTCCATCTTGGGCAAGAAGCTTCCTGAAGAAGACCAAGACTTGACGTCAAGTGTGGGAGAAACAATTTGATAGATTCATTCATGAAATCTGAATTGTGGTGTTGATGAAGGACATTGAGCACACCACAGACTGCCAGAAGAGTGAGCAAATCTGCTGTCTGGGGAGAAGACAGCCAGAACGCTCCTTAGAAGTGAGGACAGGGAACCGTCATCTCATGTACTTTGGATATGCCATCAGGAGGACCAGTCCCTGGAGAAGGGCATCATCCTTGGCAAAGTAGAGGGTCAACAAAAAGAGGATCCTGAATGGGCTGGCTCTTGGTGGAGTGGGAACGACAGTACGTTCAGACACAGCGTGATTGGGAGGACGGCAGTGCTGTGGGCAACGTTTCATTCTATCTTACGTGGGTCTCTGTGAGTTCAAGCCAGCTCGAGGGTACTTAGCAACAACTATATTACCTTGTGTTGTAAGCATTGTTCTAGGTGTTGAATATCCATCCCTAAGGGAACAATCTAAACGAGATCCCCAGCCTTCATGGGGTCTATATTGTAGGAGGAAGACATTGTCTATGATCAAATACAGAACTATCTTAGCAGAAATGTCACAAGTGGATGACCTTAACAAGTTTATTCCCACACGGCTTAGGAGGCTATAAGTCCAAGTTCAGGGCATTGACTTTTAGGGAAGGCTTTCTTGCTTCCTTCAGCATCTGTAGGCTCAGCATTCCTTGAAAATCTCCATGTGTCTTGTCATTAATCTAGGAGCTTCACATTACAGGGACCCTTGGTCCAAAAGACCCTTGGTATTGAGCTTCCTTCCCTCTCTGCTTGCTTGTTGAATCTTTTTTATGTCTTAAAGGAGATTGACTCAAAATACAACCTAGTCCTGTAAAGTGCTTCTGCCTCATAAACATGGTGGTGGTGGTGGTTATGTGCCATGGAGTCGGTCTGACTCATAGCGACCCTGCACAGGCTTTCTGAGGCTGTAAATCTTTATGGGAGCAGAAATCCTCATCTTTCTCCAGCGGAACAGTTGGTAGTTTCGAACTGCTGACCCTGAGGATAACAGCCCGATTCGTAACCACTATACTATTAGAGTAACTAATATCACATTGTTGTTGTTAAGTGCTGTTGAATCAGTTTTGACTCATAGTGACCCTGTATAGGATTTCTGAGGCTGGTAATTTTTATAGGAACAGAAAACCTCATCTTTCTCCTGCAGAACCACTGGTAGTTTTGAAATGCTGACCTTGAGGTTATCAGCCTGACTCGTAAGCACTACACTACCAGAATGCCTTATAAACACATCTGCCTTTAATCCCTCATCATTAATATTATATTGTTGTTGTTAAGCACTGTTGAATCAGTTCTGACCCTGCACAGGCTTTCAGAGGGGTGGCTGGTGAGTCTGAACCAATGGCCTTACTTTTCAAACCAACCTTGGGGTCTAGTACTTATCCTACAGTGCCAAACCTGACACTGACGATGCATAGGGTTACATCTGATCACAAAGTCGAGGACAATTACATAATACCGAACGTCATGGCCTAGTCAAGTTGACATGTATTTTCTGGGGACACAGTCCAACCCATAATAATAAGTAAACTATATTGCGGTGGATGGTGATATGTACTCTGGAGAAAATGGAAGCAGGGAATGAGATGTGTGTACGTTGGGTAAGAAACCATTGCTATGATGCCCCCACATGTGTCAGAGGAGAAGTGTGCTTCACAGGATCTTCATGATGAACTTCAGAAGTAGTTGACGCTAAGTGGACTTGAACCTCCAACCTTTTGTTTAGCAGATGAGTGTGTCAACTATTGGACTCTCCCATGGGCTCCTGTGAGTTGGGGAGGAGTTTTGTTCATTTGAACACGTTCCCAGAGAAGATTTCAGTAGTAGAAATACGTGGGAGACCTGAGAGACTCAAGGGAGCCAGCCAGGAGGACATTGGGCAAAGCGGGTGCATTCAGAGGAAACAGGCAGACAAAGCTCAGAGGCTCACCTGTTACCTCAGGTAGAGGTTGGGATAAAAAAAAACAGAGAGAGAACTTGAGCTCAGAGCAGGATGGAACACTTCAATGATGTGGCTCTTTTCTGTGCCTTGAAGAGATTTGGGGGATCCAGGTAGAGTGTTGGAATGAAGCCGATGTTGATCTCAGGTGCTCTGTGAGGGAGCGCTGAAATGAGACAATCTTACATTCAGCAAAAACAACAAGAAACACCCAGAGCAACTTCTCGGGGACAGGAGAGACCTGAACCAGAAAAGGGAAGCAGTGGGTGACTTTAGGACATGGGTTGTCAGCTCGTTTCTCAGGAAACAGAAACACTGTCCAGGAATTTATTCATTTATTTCTGAGATGTTCTGTGACCCGAAAGCACCAGCCTGCTTACAAAGAAGGCATTGTTGTCTTGTTGTCAGGTGCCCTTGATGCATATCCCACTCATAGCAAACCCACATACAACAATACAAACTCCTCTCCGGTTCAATGCCACCTGCACAGCCAGACCTGAGTTTGAGTCCATCTCTTTGAGGGTCTTCCTCCAATAAGATAGATCATTTTAATACTTTGTTGGCATACTTTCTAAATAAATAAAGCTGTATTGGAGCACAGTCATTTTCATTCACTTAGCTATTATCATTACTTGTTAAAACTAATTCATTTTATTCTTGAAAATGTACACAGTAAAACATAAATCAATTCAATAATGTCTGCTTGTACCATTTAGTGGCATTTATTGCATTGTTTGGAGTCCTCGGGTGGCGCTGGACCGCAAGGTCAGTTTGAACCTCAAGGCTAATGGTTCAAACCCACCACTGCTCCTCAGAAACCCTATAAAGAGTCACTGTGAGTCCAAATCTACTCATACGACACGTAACAACAGCATTACATTGTTTACATTGTGCGAAGATTCTGATCTTCTTTTTCTGAATTGATCCTCCCCCGTGAACATTCACTCACCATCTTCTTAGCTTCCTATCCAACCTCTCAAATTGCTGCTGTCAATTTAATCCTATATAGAGAGTTTACTGAAAGAGCAAAATGCTCAAGGTAGGTATTATTTACTACTTAAACTAAACCATTTTTGGGCCTGAAGAAGATTTCAGATTATTTTTATATTCTGGGTTTAAGGCTAAAGATAATCTCAGGGTAATAGTTTTGGGGCTTCACCCAGACCCAGTAGCGTCATAAAGTCTGGATCCCATGAGCATTTGAGATGCAGTGTTTTGATGACGGGATAGGATTTTGTTTATTGCATTTTGGTGTTTTTGTACAGCTGCAGTTATGAAGTGCTGTCTTGGGGAGATAGGGTCTAAGGGGGAGCCCTGGGTCTGGGAATTAGGGGTGCTGTGGGGGGCTCGGGAGACAGCTGAAGCATGAAGTGGAAATGGAGCTTAAGGAACCCCAAGGGCAATGTCAGCACAGACCTGGGCGGCTTTGCACTGGGGCGCACCTGGGCTTGCATCTTGTCCCCTGAGTCTGCTGGGCCATCACAGCATGTCAGGTTGCCCTTCTGAATCTCCACCTCTTAGATGCACAATGGTTAAGCACTCAACTACTATCCGAAAGAGCGACAGTTCAGACTCACCCATTCAGAAAACCCCACAGGGCTGTCACGTTCTCTTCCTGTACAGTTGTCATCAGAGACCTCAAAACAATAGCAACCCCTGACCCTTGTTGAGCTTTTCTGTAGTTCACCTTTTGAAAGTCTGGAGAGAGCACCAGCAGCCATGCCAGGGGAGAAAGGTGAGGGGTCTTCTTCTGGAGAGGTGGCAGTCTTGGGAACCCAATGGGCAACCCACCCTGTCCTCTAGGGTCTCTGAGACTCGGAGTCAACTCTGTGGCAGTGGGTGGAGGAAGGGCAACTCCGAACCTTTGATTGATGAGCTCCTTGTTCCACTCGCCCTGCCCTTCAGGACCTTGGGGAGGAGATGGAAGCTGCTGGCAGGGCGTGTTGCTTGCAGCCTTTGACTCCCCACAACCCCACATGTGAGGGAACCGAACCATCCCCATGATAAAGTTGGGTTTGTTGGGTTTTCATTCACCAAGCCCTTCTTCCTCATCCGCTTTAGTCTGGAAACTCCACTGAAGCCTACTCAGCACTGCACATGTCTCACTGACACACGAATGGTCATTCCTTATGAAGAGCACTGGCCGGGAATGGAACCCCGGCCTCCCCCATCACAGGTGAGAATTCTACCACTAAGCCCTAGACAGGAGTAGATTCACTGAGTAGGCTTTCTAAAATGTGCTCCACGGCTCTGTTCTCACAGATGGACTTTGTTTTCCCTCTCCACCTGGGGTCAGCGGAGCTCCGTGCGCCTGGGTGCAGAAGGGAGGGTGACCCCACACAAGATGGACGTGGAAGTGGGAGCCCAGAGCTCTCAGGGAGCCAAGAACCCTTTGTTGCGTCCCTTCCCGAGGACAGGGTGAGGACAGGAAGCGCTTCCCTGGAACCCTGGGCAGCTGGTCAGTGGTCCCTTTTCACAGTGAACAGTGAGGAACAGACATTTTCATTCTCATGGAATCTAGATTCATGGTTGCAAGGTGAGGTGGCCCAGCAAGCTAAGGGTCTGAGACAAGCTTGGAAAAATTTGAACCTTGAGAAAACTACTTTCTAAATGTCACCTTGATGTCAAACAATAATCCAATGTCGTGGACTGGATTCCAATGTAAAGAACAACCCCATAGGCAGAGCCCCTGAGGAAGCAGGCCGCCTCATCTTTCTCCCACATGTTAGAAGTCAAACAACAGCCGAGCTGACTTAGTAGTTTTCTCTCAGACATTGCACTTTCGAAAGAATGATACATGTTGTAGTTTCAACAACAGAAATCCACAGGACAGACTGGGAACTAAGTTTTGGGGCAAATTAGTCATGTTTCTTATTGTTCTGCAAAACAGTACTGCATGGAATCATAAACAACAACAACAACAACCGGACCCAAACAAAACAAAACAAAAAAGTGCCCACAGTCATCAGTGTCCTGGTGTGGATAGACACCAGACTGCTAACTGTAAAGTTGGTACCAGCTGTTCTTTGGAAAGCCCATACAGGGTTGCTATGTTGTTGTTGTTGTTGTTAAGTGCCGTCGAGTCGGTTCCGACCCATAGCGACCCTGTACAGGGTTTCCGAGAGAGGGAACTAATTTGATGACACTTAACAACAATACCAACACTGCCATTGAGTCGATTTTGACTCATAGTGACTTTATAGGATGAAACAGAATTACTCCATAGGGTTTCCAGGGCTGTGCATGTTTGTGGAAGTTGACTGACATCTTTCTCCCAAGAGCGGGCCGATGGGCTAGCATCGGAGCGCCTTACCACTGCGCCACCAGGAGTCCCCGACGGATTCCTGTTTGTTGTCGCTGCCAAGTGCCACCGAGTCAGTCCAAATCACAATGATGTGTACAGGGCTGGAGACCTGTGAATCTTAGTGGGAGCAGACACCCTCATCTTTCTCTTGAGGAGCAGCCAGAGTGTTCGAACCACTGACCTTAGGATAGCAGTTCAGTGCTTATTTTATGGTGCCACTGCTCATTCATCTGGAATCCTTGTTGTTCTTGTTAAGTGCCATCGAGTTGGTACCAACTCATAGAGACTCTATGCACAACAAAATGAAACACTGCCCAGTCCTGGGCCAACTTCACAAGTGTTGCCATGCTTGAGCCCATTTATGTTGCCACTTGGCCAATCCATGTTGCTGGGGGGGTCTTCCTCTTTTTCTCTGACCCTCCACCTTGCCATACATGATATCCTTTCCAGTGACCGCTTCCTTCTGACAATACGTCCGAAGTATGAGAGATGAAGTTTGGCTATCCTGGCCTCCAAGGAGCACTCTGGCTGCACTTCATCCAAAACTGATCTATTGGTTCTTTTGGCAACCCATGGCACTTTCAAATATTCTCCTCCAACACCACAACTCAAAAGCATCAATTCTTCTACGGTCTTCCTTATTCACTGTTCAGCTTTCACATGCATATGAGGTTATTGAAAATACCATGGCTTGGGTCAGGTGCACTTTAGTCTTCAAGCTGACATCTTTGTTCTTCAACACTTTAAAAAGGTCTTGTGCAGCAGATTTGCCCAATGCAATACGTCGTCTGATTTCTTGACTGTTGCTTCCATGAGTGTTGATAGTTGATCTAAGAAGAATGAAGTCCTTGACAACTTCAATCTTATTTTCTCTGTTGATAAGAATGTTGTTTATTGGTCCAGTGGTGAGGATTTTTCTTTTCTTTACATTGAAATGCAATCTATACCAAAGACTGTGTGCTCTTTGATATTCATCAGTAAGTATTTTAAGTCCTCTTCACTTTCAGCAAGGAAGGTTGTATCATCTGCATAGCGCAGGTTGTTAATGAGTTTTCCTTCAATCCTGATGCCATGTTTTTCATCATATAACCCAGGTTCTCGGATTATTTGCTTAGCATGCAGGTTGAATAAGCATGATGAAAGATTACAACCTTGTCGTACACCTTTCTTAATTTTAAAACATGTTCTGTTTGAACAACTGCTTCTTGGTCTATGTACAGGTTCCTCGTGAGCACAATTAAGTGTTCAGAAATACTCATACTTCGCAATGTTGTCCATAGCTTCTCATGATCCACACAATTGAAAGCCTTTGCATAGTCAATAAAGCACAGGTAAACATCTTTCTGGTATTCTCTGCTTTCAGCCAAGAT
>NW_006408790.1:1303618-1307830 GCF_000296735.1 Chrysochloris asiatica | reverse complement strand
GGTCTTTAGTGTTTAATGTATCAAATCTGTTCTTCAGATGATCTCTAAATTCAGGTGGGGTATATTAAAGGTCATATTTTGGCTCTCATGGACTTGTTTTCATTTTCTTCATCTTCAGTCTAAATGTGCATATATGTAATTGATGATCTGTTCCACAATCTGCCCCTGGCCTTGTTTTGGCTGATGATATGGAACTTTTCAACTGTCTCTTTCCACAGATGTAGTCAGTTTGATTTCTGTGTATTCCATCTGGTGAGGTCCATGTGTAAAATCGTCTCTTATGCTGTCTAAAGAAGGTATTTGAAATAAACAAATCTTTGGTTTTGCAGAATTCTATCATCTTATCTCCAGCATCATTTCTATCATCTAGGCCATTTTTCCAACTACTGATCCTTTCTCTTTGTTTCCAACCTTTGCATTCCAATCACCAGTAAACATCTTGATTGCATGTTCGATCAATTTCAGATTGAAGAAGTTGGTAGAATTCTTCTATTTCATCCTCACTGGCTTTAGTGGTTGGTGCATAAATTTGTGTAATAATGGTGTTAACTGGTCTTCCTTGTAGGTGCATGGATGTTATCCTATCATAGACAGCATTGTACCTCATGACTGATCTTGATGTGTTCTTTTTGACAATGAATACAACACAATTCCTCTTCAGTTTGTCATTCCGGACATAGTAAATCATGTGCTTGTCAGATTCAAAATGGCCAATACCAGTCCATTTCAGCTCACTAATGCCAAAGATATCGATGTTTATATGTTGTATTTCATTTTTGACAATTTCCAATTTTCTTTGATTCATACTTTGTACATTCAGTGATCTGATTATTAATGGATGTTTATAGCTTTTGCTCTTCATTTTGAGTTGCTCCCCATCAGCAAATGAAGGTCCCATGAGCTTTATTCCATTCGCGTCATCACAGTCAACTCTACTTTGAGGAGGCAGCTCTTCCCCAGTCGCATTTTGAGTGCCTTCCAAGCTGAGGGGCTCATTTTCTAGCATTATATCTGACCGTGTTTCTCTGCTATTCATAAGGTTTTCAGTGAGTAAATCTTCAGAAGCAGTTTGCCTCTACTTCTTCCTAGTCTGTCTTCATCTGGAAGCTCCTCTGAAACCTGTCCATTGTGGGTGACCCTGCTGGTATTTAAAATACCCATTGCATAGCTTCCAGAATCACAACAACTCACAAGCCACCATAGTACGACAAACCGACAGATGAGTGGTGGAATCCTACTAACCACAAATTGACTGGAAATAAACTGGATTATAAGAATCTGTGAAGGGTCTTTTATCTTTGAAACATTTGAAATATAAATTTTATTTATTTTGTAATGGGGAATATACACAATAGAACGTACACCAATTCAACAGTTTCTTCATGCATAATCCAGTGACAAGCATTAATTCTTCAAGTTGTACAACTATTTTCACCCTCCTTTTCCTAGTTGTTTCTCCCCCTTTGGCATGAACGCACTGACTCCTAAGTTTCCGATGTAACCTTCTGAGTTGCCTTTGTCAATTGATTCCATAGAGAGATATCCTAAATGAGCAGACATTCTTGCTGAGCTATTTTTTTTTTTTTTTTTTTTACTTACAGAAGACTTCAAGGTTGTGTTTTATTTGATTTAAGTTGCAAAGATGATCTCAAAGCAATCTTTTCAGATATTCAGACACTCTGAAGTCCATGAGAATTTGAAATTCTTTTCTCCATCTCCCTCTCTTTTGATCACGAATCTTCTATATAATCTTCCACCAAAATGTTCAGGAATGGTAGTTGGGCACCATCCAGCTCTGATATCAGTTAGCCACACATTCCTTCTCTGCCTCCTGTTCCTGACTCACTTTCTTCCTCTGTGCTCCAGGTGAATAGAGACCAGCTGTCATCTTGGAAACTTTGTGACTCTAGGGGAATTGTTATCCCAATTTACAAATTGTATATTAAATAAATACCAAATGTTTTCTATTGTCGACTGGTTATTACTGCACAGGTTGTCTAAAGTTTGATCCTTCCTCCATAACCCAGCCCATCAGGAATAATCCACACTAGGGTGGTATGGACAGCTTAGAGCAAGCAACCATTTAAGATGAGAAGAGCAGCATTTACCCACCAACAAAGTGCAGAAGAGTTAAGAAAAATTGAGAAATGGAAACAGGAAACACAGGGAGGAAGGGGGAGAGATGATGGTAGTGACTGCAGGTCAATGATGTGAATGAAGTTAAATGTGTGTGAATTGCTGAGTAGTTAACTGCTCTGCTCTGCCAAGCGTCACCCAATTCACAATAAAAAGTAACAAAATAATCATAATAATAACCCCAGTGTCCAGAGCCAAGGAAATTGAACAAAACCAGAGACTCGAGGAAACAATAGTCCAATGGACTGATGGACCACATGAACCATGGCCGCCACTACCCAGAGACCAGAAGAATTAGCTGCTGCCCCGCTACCAGTACCAACAACTCAGATTAGAATCACAATAGAAGGTTCTGGACACAGATGGAGGGGAACTGTCGAATAAAATTCAAAATCATAAAAAAAAAAAAAAAAAAAAAAGACTGACTTGCCTGACAGAGACTGGTGGAACCGCCGAGACTCTGGCCCTTAAGAACCACTGAACCCTGAAAGGGAGCCCACTCCCTGAGTCAACCTTTCAGATGAACAGTAGGCTTCCAGAGTGATCAAGAAGACCAGGAGAAATGGGCCCCTCAGGAAACTCAGTCCCATGAGATACCAAAATGGTAGCATTTGCCCCCCAGACAAAGCTCACCAGGCAGGAAGGGGCAGGAGAGATGGACAAATAGAAACAGGAAACCAGGGAGGAAGTGGGAAGTGGGCTGTGACATTGAGGGGATGACTGTCATCTGTTGTGTCACTGAACAAACTGGGTGTCAGTTATTGAATGGAAAACCAATAAACTCGGTACATTTTCACACAAACACAATAAAAGGAAGAAAGCAAGCAAACCAACAGCTCTGGCCGACTCTCCGCTTCCTGAGCCCAGCCACAGCCTAGAGGCTGCAGAAAAGAACCTGCTCCTCAGTGTGGCTCAGTCCTCATCTAAGGCCCTGTCCCCAGGAGCCCCACAGTGCCAGCTGGTTACCATGACAACCCCATGATGTAATCCTTTCCACTCCTGGATGCAGGTCTAATGAGATTCCAGAAGCGATCAGCTCCTCCCTGCCCTGGTGACCGCAGCTCCTATGAATGACTTCCTTAGTACCGTGGGCTTGGAGCTGCATAGACTTCTTGCCCCGGGGACACAAGATGACCATGGGCAGCTTGGCAGTCTGGCTCAGCTGGGAGGTTTTGCCGCCTTTCCTTGATATTCTCTCCTTTGGAGCTGCTGCTCAGCAGTAAATACCAAACGTGACTCAGTAAAGCATATCGATGGAATTTCCCCATCCAAAACCCAGAGTCTCATCCATGAGGCTTTCTTAACCAAGCAGCCACTCTGTGATTCTAGCCGTTTTATTCTTGCCATTAAAAATCTTCCAGATTTTGAAAGTCTGTGTTTTACAAAAGAACACAAAGGCAGTAGAGTATAGTCAACATGGATACCTCTATTTTACAACATAATCTTTCTGTTAGGTGTCCTGGAGTCGACTCTAACAAACAGTGTGACAAATAGGACTGTCCCATAGGGCTTCCTAGACTACCATCTATTGTGTCACTGTATACTCTTATATATCATCGACTCTCAGCATCCCTGTGTGACAGAGTAAAATTGCCCATAGTTTTCCTAGACTGTCATCTATTGTGTCATTATATACTCATATGGCGGTGGTGGTTATGTGCCGTGGAGTCAGTTATGTGCTGTGGAAACCCTGTACAGGGTTTCCGAGGCTGTAAATCTTTACGGGAGCAGAACGCATCTTTCTCCTGTGGAACAGCTGGTAGTTTCGAACTGCTGACCTTGCTGTTGACAGCCCGATTCGTAACCACTACGCTAATATATTCTCTTATATATCATCCACTCACAGCGCCCCCTGGTGTAATGGAGGAGAACTGCCCCACAGGGTTTCCTAGGCTGTCATCTGTTGTGTCATTATATACTCATATATACTCTTATATCTTGGCTGAAAGCAGAGAATACCAGAAGGATGTTTACCTGTGCTTTATTGACTATGCAGAGGCTTTCGATTGTGTGGATCATGACAAGCTATGGACAACATTGAGAAGTATGAGTATTCCAGAACACTTAGTTGTACTT
>NW_006408790.1:1296107-1302943 GCF_000296735.1 Chrysochloris asiatica | reverse complement strand
TTTGGAAGAAGTGCAGCCAGAATGCTCATTGGAGGCCAGGATGGCTAAGCTTCGTCTCTCATACTTTGGACATATTGTCCGGAGGAAACAGTCGCTGGAGAAGGATGTCATGCTGGGTAAGGTAGAGGGTCAGAGAAAAAGAGGAAGACCCCTAACGAGAGGGATTGGCCAGGTGGCATCATTGATGGGCTCAAGTGTGGCAGCGGTAGTGAGGTTGGCCCAGGATCGGACATTGTTTCGTTCTGTTGTGCATGGGGTTGCTATGAGTCAGTTCCGACCCGATGGCACCTGACAACAACTCATATATCATCCACTCACAGTGCCCCCATGTGACAGAGTAGAACTGCCCCACAGGGTTTCCTAGGCTGTCATCTATTGTGTCACTAGATACTCTTATATACTCTTATAGATCATACACTCACAGCGCCCCCTGGTGTAACAGAGGAGAACTGCCCCACAGGGTTTCCTAGGCTGTCATCCACTGTGTCACTATATACTCATATATACTCTGATCTTTATGGGTGTAGATTGCAGATCTTTTCTGCCACGGAGTCATTGGTTGGGTTCAAACTGTCAGCCTTTCGGTTAGTAAGGAAGCTCTAGCAGTTGCATGTTGCGGCTCCTGTACACAGCAGAGCTGACCTATTGTCATCAAGTTGATTCTGACTAATGATGACCTTGCAGGACAAAGTGGAGCTGCCGTACAAGGCACTTGACCTCAAGGTCGGTTTGAACCACAAGGCTGGCAGTTGAAACTCAATAGCCACTCCTAGGGAACACTATGCATCCGAACCAACTTGACGGCACTTAACAACAGGAACAAATCTCTACCAAAGCAAATCGTCACAACTTTTTCCCTTGGGTTCCAATTGTCAACCCTTTGGTTAGCAGCCAAGTCTGCGTGCTTAGCTACTTAGCCTCCAGGACTCCTTAGTTGCTGTTGTTGTTGCTAAGTACCATGGAGTCAGTTCCAACTCATAGTGACCCTGCACAGGGTTTCCCAGGCTGTAAATCTTTATGGAAACAGAATGCCTCATCTTTCTCCCAGGGAACAACTGGTAGTTTCGAGCTGCTGACCTTGAGGTTGGCAGCCCAACTTGTAACCACTGTGCTACCAGAGCTCCTTAGGTGCCGTCAAGTTGCTTCCAAGTCACAGCGAACCTGTGTACAACTGAGCGAACCACTGCCTGGACCTTTTCCACCCTCAACATCCTCGCTCCGGGTGAGCCCGCTACTGGGGCCAGTGTGTCATCCCCTCTCATTGCTCTTCAGTCCTGTGGAATGGACCAGCAGGGACATTCTTACTGGTAAACACCATCCCACCCAGACAAGGAAACTCCCTCTATGCTCTCATGGAGGGACAAACGTGGATGTACCCGGGCTGTGCGTGAGAGGTTTCATTCACTTTCTTCCTCCAGTGAATAAGTGGAGAGTCAAGTCCTAACAACAGGTAGAAGAGGGGCTGAGTGGGCGTTTCCGTTCCTCACCAACGTTAGCTGCCACTCAGCGAGGTGACTCCTTGTATAAGAGCTGTTATCTGATCCACAGGCAAGGTGTCCCCTGTGCTCTTGGGAGCACACTGTCTCCTGCTAGTGGTCCAGATGCCTGACCCACACAATCTTGGAAAGCCTTGCTCCTTGGCCCAGAGAAGGAAGGGATGTGCCAAGTGGTTCAACAATTTCCCCACACGTACTGACCCTCTGTCCCATGCCATGCCAGCTTGATAGCGTGACAGTTTCCTAATGCCTACAGCCCTGCTACTCATTGGTTATGCCTTTGAATTGGGGGCTCACCATCTGATTGGAAGTAGGGGTGTGTCAGTCAGACATAACAGAGAATATGAGAAAACACGAGATGATCTATAGGTTTCCATAACGATCTCAAATTCCACAAAGGATAAGTCACGATTCTGCTTTCAAAACACACACAGAGAAGCACTCCTAATATGAACTTAGGGATTTATCCACCTCTGTGGGGACCTAGAATATTAACTGTTAGCTATTAGTAACCTCTGAGTCATAAGGAAATTATTGAGAAAAATTCTGAATTTAGACAGAGAGCCAGAGAAGCTTTGAAGGACAGGGATAATGGGCTCTATTAGGACAATTGCCTTTTAAGTCAGTTCTCATGTAAGTTGAGAACCTTGCTCATTTGTCTAATTTCATTTGATTACCTTTTATTATCAGTATCTTTCTAAACGCAATCATTATGTGTCTTTGGGAGTTGGAGACATTATATATAAGCTTTCAGATCTATTTTAACATTATATGCAGTAGTTATTGTCAGGTGCTGTTGAGTCAGTTCTAACTCACAGCGACCCTGGGCACAACAGAACGAAACACCGCCCAGCCCTGCACCATCCTCACAATCTCAAGCTGTGCTTGAGCCCTTTGGTGCTGCCATGGTGCCAGTCCATCCCATTGGGGGTCTTCCTCTTTTAGTAGGATGTATATAAAAAGATTGTAGCAAGTGCGGTTTGCTATAACTCAGGTATACTATACACAAGTCAGGGAATGTAAGTGATGAACATAAATGACCTTCAAGTTCACCTTGACAGAAGGAAAACCAGCATAAATCTAAACAGCCACCCTAACCTCTAACCCAGAAGAAAAAGTGCCTCATTTAGCTTCTCTGCAAGCCTGGAGAAAAGACGCAGCACACTGCCCATGACATCATCCTGCAGAAAGGGCACAACACGCTGCCCATGATGTCACACTGCTCGTGACGTCACGCAGCACACTGTCCGTGACATCATTCTGCAGAAAAGATACAGCCCACTGTCCATGACATCACATGTCAGAAAGGAAACACCACACCTGCCCATGATGTCACTCTGCAGAAAAGACACAACACATTGTCCGTGACATCACACTGTAGAAAGGACTCCACACACTGCCCATGATGTCACATTGCAGAAAAGTCACAACACACTGCCCAAGACATCACAGTGCAGAGACACGGCACACTGTCTGTGATGTCACACTGCAGAGAGGACACTACACACTGCCCATGATGTCACACTGTAGAAAAGGCACAGTATACTGCCTGTACCGTCACATTGGCCTTTGTCCTGTGCAGTCAAGGTGCCAAATTCACATATAAAACCCAAATTTCTGCTCACTCACAGAAAGAAGGCAGAGGTGGGACTGAGATCCTGCCCACCCCGCCCACCTCGGACCCTAGCTACGGGGGTCCCTCTTTCCTCTAGTGAGTCCAAACTTTCCTCTCAAGACCTCTTGCTAAAGGTAAAAGTCTAAAGATTTGGACTCTAACCACAATTATAACTGTCTTGTTTTGTAGCTCATACAAACGAGAGGAAGGCCTCAGACGACATGGACTGGACAGTGGCAGCAACAATGGGCTCAAGCGTAACGATTGTGAGGATGGCAGAGGGCCTGGTGTGCTTACTTCAATCCTGTCTACAGTCGCTGTGAGTCAGAACTGACTGCATGGCACCTAACAACAACAACAACTACACGTCGTGGTAAAAGAGCTCTGTACGCTTATACGAAATGCCTCCAACCTCCAAAGACAAACAATGAGTGGATTTAGAAGATGGGCACAGTAAGGGTCAACTCTGATTCTCTGGTTCTGTATGAAAGCTGTGAGGTCTTCCCCAGGTGCCTCACCAGGGTGACCTCAGAGAAAAATAAATTAGCTTGTGCACATTAAACCTACTTCTCAATCTACTAATCTTCTATGATGATATCCTACAAGAGACAAAAGAGAAAGACTTGGGCATGATTAGTCACCTGCAAGACAAATAGAGACAGGGGATAGGGGTACAGGTTGTGGTTGTGAAGTGCCATTGAGTCAGTTCTGACGCATAGTGACCGGGTATAGGGTTTCTGAGGAGCAGTTGGTGAGTTTCAACCACCGACCTTGCAGTTCAAACGACTTTGTGTCCAGTGCTTACCCCACAGCACCATACCAGGAGTCCAGAGCTGTAGGTAGGGCAGTGTTTTGGTCCCTTACAATTCCTGGGTAATGCACATGGTTAAGTACTCAGCTGCTAACCAAAAGGTTAGGGGGTCCAGTGCACTCAGAGGTACCCCAGAGCCAAGGCCTCATAGTCTGCTTCCCAAACCTCAGCCATTGCAAACACTAGGGAGCACAGCTCTACTCTTCCACACACAGCACCAACTCACGGGGGGTCTGTGCTGCTGGCATCTTTGGGTAGTATCCTGACCCCGCTATAAATAAACACAAACACACTCTCATTGTACTGAATACGTCCACATAAACTGAGACCTCAGACTGCATCTCCATATTGGGTTGCAAACAAACCACACGGTCAACAGATGGAATCTAACAACTGTTTTGTGGAAGAAAGATGAGGCTTTCTGCTGCCGTAAGATTTACAGCCTCGGAAACCCTACACAGGGCCGCTGTGAGTCAGAACTAACTCCACAGCACATAACCACCACCACCACCACCATGATTGAAGTCATTGACATTAACCGATTGTATATCATCTAGGAGCTCTGGTAGCGTAGTGGTTACGAATTGGGCTGTGAACCGCAAGGTCAGCAGTTCGATACTACCAGCTGTTCCACAGGAGAAAGAGGAGGCTTTCTGCTCCCGGAAACATTTACAGCCTCAGAAACCCTGCACAGGGTCGCTATGAGTCAGAACCGACTCCATGGCACATAACAACAACATATCATCTAGAGCAGGGGTGAGGACTGTCCGGTGGGAAATCCTGCCAAGGCAACCGCAGATCCAGCCATGTTTGCTGTTCTTGTTAAGCACCGACTCAGTTCTGACTCACAGAGACCCTGGATAGGAGTCCTCTGAAGAGCGACTCTTGCTTTGAAACGCCAATTTTGTGGTTCGCGGTTCACAGCGCCACACCAGGAGTGAACCATCACATTTTGTTGTTGTTGTTATGTGCTGTAGGGTCAGTTCCGACTCATAGTGACCCTGTACAGGGTTTCCAAGGCTGTAAATCTTTCTCCCAGGGAGCCCCTAGGTCGCTTTGAACCACCAGCCTATCCGTTAGCAGGCGAAGTATCACTGTACTACGAGGACCTTTTCTATTACTACCATTGTCGTTGTTCTTAGATGCTGTCATGTCAGTTTTGTCTCACACGACCCTGTACGCACAGTGGAAGCAGAGACTGCCTGACCGTGTACCCTCCTCACAGTTGTTTCCATGTTTGAGTCCAATGCTGTAGTCACTGTGGAAACCCATCTTGCTTGTGGTCTTCCTCTTTTTTTTTCGGACCCCCCACTTTTCCAAGAATGATGTCTGTCTCCAGGAATTGGTTCCTCCTGATAACATGTCGGAAGTACAGAGATGAAGTCTAGTGATCTTTTCTAAGGAGGATTCTGGCTGTACTTCTTCCAACACAGACGACTTCTTTTAGGCTTGCAAAAGCCCATAGAGTCTGTACCAGGATCCTACTGATGTTGGGAGCAGAGGTATTATGCAGATTCCATTTTTGCACAGACTCATTTACAAACATCCAGTCATTCGTCAGCAAAAAGTGTACCGGAAAGCAAAAACAAACCAAAAAGCAAGGTCGAATTTTCTGTTGATTCCAGCAGAAAGTGGATTAGATACTTACTTAATGCAGGTTTCACTAACACCAAAAAGGGAAGCATATTTTCAAAAGAACAAACAAGGCACTTAGAGTGTCCTCAAGAGACACTTTATTAAAATTTACACCAGGATGGACTGTTTTGAATATTGTGAGGCCTGATTATTCTGAGCTAACAAACAAAGCTTTAAAAATCACAGTTGATTTTTGGAGGACTTCTTTATGCCAAAGAGGTTTATACTTAGTTTTATGATTTCCCAACTTAAAAAAGATAAGATTTACGTCCACAGGGAAAGTCGGCTGGGTTTGTCGGTTTTCCTGTAAGAGGAGTTGTGGTTCCCCGTAACCCCTGCTGTTGTTCTTTGTAGGGTGTTGTTGTGTTGATTGTGAGTCATTTGTGTCACCCAGGAACGTGGCCCCCTAGGACTGCTAGGACTTACTGTCTCAAAGTGAGTCTCAGAGTCTCTTCTGACATCCATTTGGGTCTTTTCTTTCTTTCCTGTCTTTTTTATGACATTACAACAAACTTCCTGTCTGATGTCCTTGATGCCATCCCACAGCTCTTCTGGTTTTCAGGCATTAGTGTCTAATGCATCACATCTGCTCTTGAGATGGTATATAAATTGAGGTGGAATGTATGCAAGGTCATATTTTAGCTCGTGTGGACTTGCTTTAATTTTCTTCAACTCTGCCTGAACTTGTATATGAGTCAGTAATTTGTTCCACAGTTGGCACCTGGTCATTTTTGGCTGATGATATTGTTTCTCCATCGTCTCTTCCCACAGATGTAGTCAATTTGATTCCTATGTATTCCATCTGGAGAAGTACAGGTGTATAGACACCTTTCACGTTGTTTTAAAAAGGTATTTGCAATGAATTGGTAGGTCTTGGAAAATTCAATCATGCAGTCTCCAGCATTGTTTCTATCACCAAGGCCATATTTTCCAACGACTGAGCCTTCCTCTTTGTTTCCAACTTTCACATTTGAATCACCAGTAATTATCAATGCATCTTGATTGCATATTTGATCAATTTCATTGGCTTTAGTGTTTGGTATGTATATTTGAATAATAGTTGTAGTAAATGATCTTCTTCCTTGTAGGCATATGTATATTATCCTATCACATAAAGAACTGTGCTTCAGGATAGAGCTTGAAATGTCCTTTTTGTCAATGAATGTGTTGCTGATGTTCCTCTTCAGGTTTATATTCCCAAAATCGTAAACCATATGATTGTCTGTTTTAAAATGACCAATACTAGTCTTAATGCCTAGGATATTGATCTTAATGTGTT
>NW_006408790.1:1295200-1295721 GCF_000296735.1 Chrysochloris asiatica | reverse complement strand
CTTAGTCTAGAAGTTCAGCTGAAACCTGTCCAGTATGAGTGATGCTGTTGGTGGCAGTTTCCAGCATCACAGCCATCACAGTACAATGAGCTGACAGTTGAATGTGAAACCAAAGATCATTCATACCTAGTTAGATAACGGGCTAGATAGCTAGACAGGCAGGCAAGACAGATAGATGGATGCATAGAAAGACATACATACATCCAGCCAAGATAGATAGATAGACAAATAGACAGGTAGACTAAATAGGTAGGGAGATACAGAGATAAAATAGAAACACAAGGTAGGTAGATAGATGATAGCTAAAGAATTGCTCTATTGTTGTGTGCTGTTAAGTCTAGTTTGACTCATAGTAACTCCATGTGACTGAGTAGAAATACCCCGTATCATTTCCTACACTGTCCATATAGTTTCTGTAGAACCACTGGATGGGTTTGAACCACCAGCTTTTTGGTTTGCAACTGAGCCCTTAAGTATCCCTTAAATACTGCATCACTAGGACTCCTTTGGAATCTGTACAC
>NW_006408790.1:1289150-1294227 GCF_000296735.1 Chrysochloris asiatica | reverse complement strand
CAGACCCTTTTACAACCCCCAATCCACATTTATTAGTGTTGGTCTGCGTGACCAATTGGCCACCTTAGCACAAATGATTAAGCACTCAGCAAATAACCAAAAGGTTTGCAGTTCATGCCTACCAATACACATCTCAGAAGAAAATCATGGTGGTCTATTGCTGTAAAATAAGCCGTTTGAAACTACAGAGCACACTTCCACTAGGACCCACATAAGGTTCCCATCAGTCAGAATCCACTGTACCACAATTATATATTTATTTTGGTTTGATCTTATCTACTGTTGCTGTAACTGAAAATCACAAGTGACAGCTTTCATCAACAGAAGTTCTCTCACTGTTTAGGAGGACAGATGCCCAGATTCCGCTTTAGGGAAAGGCTTTGTCTTTCTGGGTCTCCTGGCTCTAAGAGGTTCACAGCTCAGGAACCTGGCTCCAAAGGACAAGCTCAGCTCCCAGCTCTTCTCTTTTGGTGGTCTCTATGTCTTTAGTCACATAGCTCTCATTTGATCTCTTGTAAGGTCAAAAGTAAGGAGCTCTGGTAGCATTGTTGTTGTTGTTAAGTGCTATTGAGTCAGTTCCGACCCATAGCGACCCTGTATAGGGTTTTCGAGGAGCAGCTGGTGAGCTTAAACCACTGACTTTGCAGTTCAAATGGCTTTGCAGTCTGGCGCATTAGCCCCACAGCGCCACACCAGGACTCCTCTGGTAGCGTAGTGGTTACAAATTGGATTACTAACCTCAAGATCAGCAGTTCGAAACTACCAGCTGTTCCACGGGAGAAAGATGAGGCTTTCTGCTCCTGTAAAGATTTACAGCCTCAGAAACCCTGTACAGGGTCACCATTAGTTAGAACAGACTCCACAGCACACTACCACCACCACTGCCAAGATTAAAAGTGATGATGACCACGCCCCTGGGAAACTCCCCTTACACCTGATTGGCTAATTACATTAGATCATCTCATGGGGGAGGGTGATACCATTACATGGCTGACAAACCACTGAAAGTCGTAGCCCAACCCAGTGGACACACATTTGGTGGTGGTGATGGGGATAATTCAATCCATGACACTGTGTGACTAGTAGAATTCTGCAAAACTTATGGTGTGTCACTTCTGAGGCTAAGATATAAAAGACCACGTGACTGTTTCCTTGTCTCTTTCTCCATCACTCATCACTCATTCTGGGAGAAGCCAGCTACCATGTCATCACAACTTGATGGCAATCTGGAGGTTCACGTGATGAAGAACTGAGGCCTTCTGTTAATGGGAAGGAACAGCCATCTGAAAACACCATCTTGGGACATCTGACAACAGACATGTGAGTGCACCGTCTTGGAATATCTCCTCTCAGTGAAGATGAGGATGAGCCATCTTGAACTATCTCCTGACAGCAGCCATGTGAATGCCCTATTTTGGAGGTGAACCCATTGACACTAACCTTGCAGTGACTGTAGCCTGGAAAGCTGTCCCATCATGACAGACCCTAAGTCAGATGTCCTCATCTGACTACCAGATTCCAGACCCTCAGAAATTGCGGGAAAACAGATTCTTTGTTGTTGTTGAAAGTGACACTTGTGAGTCATTAGATATGCAGCCAGTGACAGAGAAATGATTGAGGAATGTTGTTAAATGTCATTTCCTGAACGGAGCCCATGAGTGAGGTATGGGATGAACTTGCGGCTTAGTCATGGATTTGGGCTTCATCAGTGCAGTCAGAGTGCTCCTCGGAGGCCAAGATGGCCAAACTTCGTCTCTCATACTTCAGACATATCGTCAGGAGGGACCAGTCACTGGAGAAGGATATCATGTTTAGTAAAGTAGAGGGTCAGAGAAAAACAGGAAGAACCCCAACGAGATAGATTGGCCAAGTGGCAGCATCGATGGGCTCAAGCGTGGCAATAGTAGTGAGGTTGGCCCAGGATTGGGCAGTGTTTCGTTCTGTTGTGCATAAGGTCGCTATGGGTCGGTACCGACTCGATGGCACCTAACAACAACAACATCAGCATTGTTTGTTTGTCACAGCCTTGCCTGTTAGCAGAGTGGTGTTTTCTGCACTCACTTTGTTGGGTTCTCTGATAAAGATGCACTCTGGAGCAGGTTCAGCATTTCCCATGGCCATCCTCTTACTGACGTGACTCATTCCATGCAGGACTTCATCTTGGGGAGGCATCACTGCCCCAGAATGCCCATTTGTTCTTCTACTTGAAGTCCTGGTGGGTTTTCCTAGTCCTCATATGATGTAGGTACACAGCATGACTGCAAATTCCATCCCCACAGGAACGGAGTCCCTGCATGGTACAAATGTTGGGTTTTGGTGTGTTTGTAGATGTTTCTTTTTACAAAAAGCATATTGCTTTAAGAAGACATTCTTTACTGTGGTCATCATTGTTATTTGCTCTTGAGTCAGTTCTGAGTCACAGTGACCTCATGCGCAACAGAACATTGCCTGGTTCTGTCTCACCCCTACAATTGTTATGTTTAAGTCCATTGCCACCGTCACAATGTCACACCATCTCATTGGGAGTCTTCCTCTTTTTCTCTGTTCCTCCATTTTTCCAAGCATAATGTCCTTCTCCAGGGAACTGGTCCCTTATGATGGCATGTCCAAAGCATGAGAGACTAAGTCTGGCCATCTTGGTTTCCAAGGAACATCCAGGCTGCACTTCTTCCAACATGGATTGGTTTGTTCTTCATAGTAATTTTAATATTCTTCTCCAACACCATAATTCAAATGCATCCATCCTTTTTCCGTCTTTCTTATTCATTGTCCAACTTTCACATGCACATGAGGTTATTGAAAATATCAGGGCTTGGGTCAGGTGGACCTTAGTCCTCAAAGCAGCATCTTTGCTCTTTTGCAAAGAGATCTTTTACAGCCAATTTTCTCAGTGCAATACATCATTTAATTTCTTGACTGCTGCTCCCATGAGTGTCGAGTACTGGGTTTACTGAAGACATCAGGGAATAGTTTTGTTTTAAGAATTAAAGATGATCTCAAGAGGAGAGTCGCAGGGTTCATTCAACCTCCATAATTCCAGGAGTCTGGATTCCATGAGAATTTGAAATTCTGGTCCACATTCTCTCCTTTTCATTTCTCTTCTTGAATTTCAATGCATGGCAGCTCTTTCAGTTTATTTGATATTGTTTGGAAGAGATGTTTTTTGAGGGGAGAAGGGCTGGGGAAGACGTGGTATTGAGCAAAAATAAAGGTGAGCACAGAGCGGGACTTGACTCAACCCAGCTCATCCGTAAGTGCCCGTTCTCTTTCCCTTACTCCCAGGCTGTATGAAAGAGCTATGCATCATTAATTCTTCTCTTCTACTTAGCTCACGTGGATCATAGTACACTTTTCCCAAACAGTAGAGAGTGCCAGGCCCCAGCTCAGACCTATGGGGTGCCATCCAGGACGAGCATTTCTCCACAATAGCAACCTGGAAGCAGAAACCAGTACGATTTGTTCCGTAACTTTGTTCACACATATGTAAGGGACATTTGTTGGAAAAGGGATCTAGATTAAACAAGAGTGACCGCAAATATTTCTCCACTTAACCTTAATCATACGCATGCTGATTTCTGGTTTATCTCCCAATGCACTTTGGTGATTCTATTATTTTTTGCCTCTTGTCTTGAAAATGAGATCGCACTAACCACAAAGTCCATAGATTGATTTAACAAGTTATTGGATGATTTCAAACAAAAAAGGGAAACTGACACAGAATAAGGGATCTGCGTCCTGTAGATAGAGCTCTAGGCTACTGTTCTCTCTCTCTTCCCCCACCATCCCCCTGCTCAAGTCTCCAGGGATTTTCCAGACAATACTTCTGACTTTTTTTTTCTTCTTGTTTTCCAGTGTATTGTATATTCAAGATGTTGCTGCTGCTGTTAAGTGCCTGGAGTCGATTCTGACTCATAGCAACCCTGTATAAGGTTTCCGAGGAGCAGCTGGTGAGCTTGAACCACCCACCATGATGTTGAAACTGATCTTGCAGTCCAACACATTAGCACGCCGCACCAGGACGCCAGGATAATCCTTTTTGTTTAATTTTACGTGTTGCATTCTGAGAATTTATGTTCAGGTCACATAGTACCTTTAGGAAGAAAAAAAGAAAAAACCAACACACAAAATGCAGCATGAAACGTTGCTCGTTTACTCCTATTAAAGCAGGTTTGAACCTTGCAGATGCAATCAGGAAATCTGTCCTCATGCATGGTCAGAGTGGAAAGCTCTGAGACTCGCTTAGAGAGGGCCAGCACAGTCCCCATCCACTTAGGCTTACTCTCCTCTGTTTGTGGGGACACATGAGATTGCTTTTGTTGTAGCTGCTTCTCGGGGGAGCCTTCCAGTTGAGTCTGACTCCTAAAGACCCTGTGACAGCTATGGTTTTTAAGGGAGGAGCAGTGTTTGAAAACTCAGCTGCTAACTGAACTGTCAGTGGATTGAGTTGCTCCTTGGGAGAAAACGCTGTGACCTGCTCCCATGGAGATGACGCCTGGGGAGACCCCATATGAGGTAACTGAAAACACTATGACCTGGGGCAGATCCACTGTGTCCTAGAATATGGCCATGAGTTGGAATCTGCTCCACAGCCAGGGGTTTGGTTTGCTGACCTTTATCTATCAATTATTAATATTAAATGCAAGTAAAATTTTGCTGAAGGTAATTTAAAACCAGTCACAGCAGTACATTGTCAGGGAGCTACCAGAAATTCAAGCTGGATTCAGAAGAGAATGTGGAACTAGGAACATCATTGCTGATATCAGATGGATCTTGGCTTAAAGCAGAGTATACCAGAAAGATGTTTCCATGTGCTTTATTGACTCCGCAGAGACATTTGAGCCTGTGCACCATCACTAGCTGTGGATAACGTTGTGAAGGGTGTGTATTCTGGAACACTTGGTTGTGCTCATGAAGAAGCACGTGGCATCAGGATTGGAGGAAGACTCATGAACAACCTGTGATATACAGATGACACAGGCATGCTTGCTGGAAGTGAAAAGGACTTGAAGACTTACTAATAAAAGCTGATGTTCTCCCATGTAAACTGTCACTCAGTTCACAATAAAAACGTAAAAAA
>NW_006408790.1:1285373-1288745 GCF_000296735.1 Chrysochloris asiatica | reverse complement strand
ACAAATCTGTCTTGGAATAAGGGCTGCCAGAGTGTTACTTAGAAGTGAGGAGAGATAGACTTTGTCTCTTACACTTTGGACATGTTATCAGGAGGAACTAGTCCCTGGAGAAGAACAACGTGCTTGGCAAAGTGGAGGATCAGTGAAAAAGAGGAAGACACTCACCGAGATAAACTGACACAGTGGCAGCGACAATGGGATCAAACATAACGACAATTGTGAGGATGGTGTAGGACCGGGCCATGTCTCATTCTGTTGTGCATACAGTGACTATGTATATAGGGTCACTATGAGTCAGAACCAACATGACAGCACCTAATTACTACAACCGTAAATAATGTCCACCCCAAGCATTATGATCTTTAGAAGAAACATCTACCAAAAAAACAAAGCAACATTTGTACCATGCAGGGATTCCATGGTGTGGGGGCAGAATCTGCAGTCATGCTCTGTACCCACATCATATGAGGACTAGGAAAAACCACCAGGACTTCAAGCAGAAGAGCAGATGGGTGGGTGGGCGTACTGGGGCAGTGATGTCTCCCCAGGATGGACCCCTGCAAAGAATGACTCATGGAGTAGGAAGAATGGCAATGGGAAGCTGCTCCACTATGCATCTTTATCAGAGAATCCATCCAAGTGAGTGCAGAAAAGGTCACTCAGAAGAAACAGTGGGCTCAAACATAGAAACAATTGTGAGGCTGGCACAGGACTCGGCCGACTTTCCTTCGGATGTGCACAGGGTCACTATGAGTTGGAACCAACTCGGACGTACCTAACAACTACAATCAATGATTGACTGTATATTGAAATCAAATCAAAAGCATTCTTGAACTGTTTAGATAGTCATTAAAAAAACAGTAATAATCCAGCAGACCAAAACTACACTTATGGTTTTCTAGTTCATTCCAACACATAAGAATCATATAGAACAGAGTGAATGTTTCCCAAGTCTATCAATCAGGGTGGAAGCCAATTGCCTCATGTTTCTCCAGCAAAGCAGCTGGTGAGTTAGAACCACAAAACTGTCAGTTAGTAGCTGAATACTTAACTATTCTGCCACCGAGGCCCATCCCATAAAGATGGCAGCTTGGAAAATCCTACTGACCAACTCTAGAGGCTTCCTGTGACTTGGGATCAACTTAATGATGATTTAAGTTTTGGTTTGGTTTTGAATCTTTGCACCTGATCTTTCTCTGGGGGAACCATGAGGTAGACTTGAACCACCGACCTTTGGGTCAACAGCCGAGCACTTAATCACTATGCCATCAGGCTCCTTGAAAGTTTCACCAGCTCAGATGAAGGGGTGCATGTGTCTGATAGCTGTCCTGGAAGCTCATGGCTGCTGTTGTTAAGAAGTGTAATTAAGTCAGTTCTGACTCACAGCGACTCTGCATAGGGTTTCCAGGGTTGCAAATCTTTACATTGCAGAAAGCTTCATCTTTCTCCCATGGAGTGCTAATGGGCTCAAACCTCTGACCTTGTGGTTCACAGTCCAGTGCCTATTCTATAAAGCAACCACATTTCCTAAACTCAGGGCAGCCAGCTTCCAAACCTCTCTTCCTATCATAATCATAATTAAATTAAATGCTGTGGCTTTGTTAGAAGGAAGACAAAAATCCTTCTAAAATCCCAGTGTGGAAACTGTAACAGAACTGTTCACTTAGCTACTGAAAAATAGCTCTATTGAAACATGAGTTTAGAAGGGGGATTCTCTCCTCCTAATATCGGATTATGGGATTTGGGGTCATTTTTCAAGACAGACAGAACCAAGTTCATTCCTTTTTCTTTTACCTTTGACTTTTTAATTAATGGAATACTCATTAACTAAGAGGCATTTGTGAAATTTGATTAAGAGAATGACAGGCTGTGCTGTAGGATTGAAAGAGATATTCAGTCTTTGGTTTCAACCTACGATTTGCATATTTAATTTTCTGAAGACATTCACGTTCAGTTCACAGTTGGAAAATCCCAAATCATATGCAGTATCTCTTCATCTTATCTTCTTGGAAGTGGGCAATGTTCTCGCTTTTAGGAATACACCTGGATCTCGCTTTTGGAGAGAAGGGTCATGAGCCGAACATCAGAACGTCACAGGAGACCAAACTCAGAAGGTCTAATGCCAGATTTGCTAAGACTCCTGCAGTCCAGCTCCAATGCAGCCATTCCTTTCTCACGGGTATTGAATTTCACACTAGGCTATTCATGTCTCCATTCAAAACATTTTCTTCTTTTGAGATAAAGACTGTAAGCTGTGGCTGTCACCGTGGGTAAATAATGGGGTATGGGAAAATAATAAAAGGAGCCCTGGTGGTGCAGGGGTTAAGCATCAGGTGCTAACTGGAAGGTCTCTTTTCGAACCCACCAGCTGCTCTGTGGGAGAACCATGAGGCAGTCTATGTCTGTAAAGATTATAGCCTTGGAAAGCCTAGGGGGCTGCTTCGTTCTGTCTTACAGGGTCTCTATGGATAGTGTGGTGCTGTAGGATCAGCACTGGACATGAACTACGAGGTCATCAGTTCAAACCCAGAAGCTGCTCCTTGGAAACCCTGTACAGAGTCGCTGTGAGTCAAAACTGACTCGATGGCACTTACCAACAATAACAAATAGGGTCCCTGTGAGTTAGAATCAACTTGACGACCACAGATTTCGTTATGTTTTTTGGTTCCTGTCAAAAATGGGACTCTGCTCAGGCCAGTGCTGTAGCTGGTGAACCTAATTCTATCAAAGGGGCTTCAGCGGCTACATATTTTACACAATAGGATTCACAATCTGATCATTGCTCTCCTGTCCCGACAGGAACCCAGAGCAACGCATTCAACCCAATGCTTCAGCATAGACAAAAAATGCTCATGTGTACTGCAAAGTGTAAGAATGCTCATGTGTACTGCAAAATGTAAGAATATGGTGATTGGAGAAGGGGTCTTTTTAGTGACGATCTAGTAGGAAGTTGAGATTATATTGATTGTGTTGAGATTACACAGAGTGTGGTGGGGAAAATAAGGCAAACTTGGAACAATAAAAATAAAAGCAATGACTACTTATAATTCCAAGAGCTCTGGTGGTGTAGTGGCTTATGCATTGGGATGCTAACACCAAGGTCAGCAGTTCAAATCCTCCACCTGGTTCATGGGGAAAAGATTCGGCTTGCTTCTCCTGTAAAGATTTGTAGCCCTGAAAACTCTATACAGGGGCACTATGAGTCAGAGTAGACTCCATGGCACACCACCGCCACCATCACCACCATCACCTCCACCATCACCTCCACAGCCACGGTTACTACACCTCCATTACCACCACCTCTACAACCTATCTACCTGTACTACCACCCTACCACCACTACCATCATCTCCACCACCACCTCCACTACCA
>NW_006408790.1:1279710-1285248 GCF_000296735.1 Chrysochloris asiatica | reverse complement strand
CTCCACCATCACCTCCACCACCTCCACTACCACCACCACCACTACCACCTTCACCTCCACCACCATCTCCACTACCACCTTCACCACCACCACCTCCACTGCCTTCACCACCACCTCCACCACCACCACTGCCACCACCACCTCCACTACCACCATCTCCATCATCACCATCTCCTCCACCACCTCCACCACCTCCACCACCTCCATTATTACCACCACCTCCACTACCTCCATCTCCACCACCTCCACTACCTCCACCCCCTCCACCATCACTCCTTCCACCACCACTCCCTCCACCTCCACCACTTATAATTCCAGGAGCTTTGATGGTGTCGTGGTGAAGTACTCAACTGTTCATTGAAAGACTGACTGTTAGAACCCACCAGCGGCTCCAAGGAGGAAACACCTGGCGATGTGCTCCTATAAAGATGACAGCCCAGGAAACCCTCTGAGGCAGTTCTGCTCTGTCATCTGTTGTTGTTGTTAGGTGCCATTGAGTCAGTTCTGACCCATAGTGACCCTGAGGAGCAGCCGGTGAATTTGAACAAACCACAAGCCAGTGCTTACCCTTCAGAGTCACACAAGGATTCTATTCTGGCATGTAAGTTTTCTGTAAATAGGAATTGAGCTCATGGCACACAATAACAACAACTTATAATTCACAATGTGCTTGTTTCTGAAAGGGAATAGAACATTTCATCAGAGCTGGACTCCAGTGGGGTGCTGTAGGATCTACACTGAACCTTGAACCATAAGGTCTGCAGTTCAAACTATCCAGCTACACCTCAGAACCCTGTACAAGGTTGTTATGAGTCGGAACCAACTCGATGGCACTCAGCAACAACAACATTCAGAACTGTGACTCTATTCTTGACTCTTGAAAAGTAAAGTTGCATAACACACATGCTTTTATAAAATACAAGGAGCTTCAAAATGTTCGTGATAAGATGAAATTGAAGGACAGTGAAATTTCCCCACAAGCTTTTCATAGTCCCTCGTACACATAGGAAAGTTCTAAGTGTAAAACCCAAACAATCAAACCCACGGCCATCAAGTCCATTCTAACAGAGTGGTCCCACCCACATAGGGTCTCCAGGGCTGTAAGTCTAAGGGCACAGGGAATCTCCTCAGTCTCCTAAGGAGTGCCTTGTGGATTCAAACTGTTGACCTTGTGCTCTGCAGCCCAATGCGTGTTCGCTATTGTCCTATCTAATAATGATACAAAGTGCACATGCAGGTCTACAAGTCCCTCTTGTTAGAATAAAGATGTTGTTGTGTCATTGAGTCAGTTCTGACTCATAGCAACCCTGCATAGGGTTTTCGATGAGCAGCTGCTGAGTTTGAACCTTAGACCTTGCGGTTGGTTGCTTATCCTGCAACACCACACCAGGACTCCAGAATAAAGGTGGGCATGTATAAAGTGGAATCATAGCTGAAGTGTGACTTTCAATGGTGCTATTGAGTCCACAAACCCACTAGTATTCATTTTCCAAGCCTCAAATGTCTTAGGATTGATATTCTTGGTGGTTGGATTAATCTCAGATTTGGAGGGATGGGTCTTTGGCTTGTGATGTAAGAGCTATCCTATTGGCAAAGGCAAAATGGAAACTTTCATCAAGATTGTTGCTGTTGTTGTTAACTGCCATCAAGTTGGTTCTGACCCATAGGGACCCTGTATAGGGTTTGTTTCCCAGGAGCGGCTGATGGTAAAGCCCCATGATTAAGATAAAACCAAACCCACCCCACTGCCCTGGAGTCAATTGCGGTCCTAGAGGGTCCTGTAGAATATAATAGAATGACCCCATAGGGTTTTCTTCAAGGCTATAAATCTTTACGGAAGCAGACTGCATCATCTTTCTGCCATAAAGTGGCTGAACTACCAACCTTTCTATTACCAGTCCAATGCTTAACCCGTTGTGCCACCAAATAGTAAATAAAGGTCAGTACTGGCTACCAGGGAGAATGGTGAAGATTAGTATTCCCATTAGATAAAAAGGATGTGCTCTCATAACCTACCCTGTCTCCATTGAATTCACTCCATTTGAGTCCTAAAGAAACCAGATAAACTATTACGAGCTCAACCAATCATTAGTCTGGATTGCAGTTGTCTTCCCAGATGGGGTAACATTGCTAGAGAAATTAATAACAACAGGACATGGCGTGTAGCCATTGATTTAGTGAAAGCGGTTTTTCTTCCAATCCCCAAAGAGAAACTGAACCAATACCCAGCCAAATGGAATAGTTGACATACATGTAGAATTGAGCTCTAGGGCTGTGTCAGCTCTCCCGCTCAACATCACAACACCGTCTGAAGTCATCTGGACTATCTTGAAGGCAATCATATGGACTGATTATAATGAGGACATTTGTTCTGATGGAAAAAAACAAGCAAGAGATGGTTTTAAACCATAGTTTCATAACATAAGGTTTTAGTAAAGCTTGTTGTTGTTGTTAAGTGCCATCGAGTCATTTCTGACCCATAGGGACCCTGTAGAGGGTTTCCAAGGAGCAGCTGGTTAGCTTGAACCACCAACCTGCAGTTCAAATGGCTTTGCAGTCTGACGCATTAGTCCACAGCGCCACACCTTATAGGGGTCCAAAGTAAAAGCACATCTGGGCAATCCAAAAGGAAGTCCAGAGATTTGACCCATTTGAATGATGGTGTTGGTGAACCATAGTTCTGTCTTGATGAAAGCACAGCCAGAATGCTCCTAAGAAGTGAGGATGGCTAGATTATGTTCATATACTGTGAGCATATTATCAGGAGGGACCATGTCCCTGAAGAAGGACATCATACTTGGTAAAGTGGAGGGTCATCAAAAAACAGGAAGACCTTTAACGAGATAGGTTGACAGAGTGGTTCCAATAATGGGCACAAGCATCACACAGTTGTCAGGACGGTGCTGAACCACGAACTGGTTCATTCTGTTCTCGGGCACTATCTGACTTCTTTAGGGATCAAACTGGGTGAGTTAACTGGAGATGGGTAGATCCAACCACACATCTTTTTTATCTTATGGGAATACTAATCTTCACTGTGAGTCAGAACCAACTTGAAGGCCCACAACTCGTCTGTCAGTTTGTCGTACTGTGGTGGCTTGTGAGTTGTTGTGATTCTGAAAGCTATGCCACCGGTATTTTAAATACCCGCAGGGCCACCCATGGTGGACAGGTTTCAAATGAGCTTCCAGAGGAAGACAGACTAGGAAGGACAGACAAACTACTTCCGAACATTTAGTCACTGAAAACCTTCTGAATAGCAGAAAAACACTGTCAGATATAATGCCAGAAATAAGACTTACAGGTTGTAAGGCGCTCAAAATGCGACTGGGAAAGAACTGCCTCCTCAAAGTAGAGTTGACCATGATGACATGAATAGAGTAAAGCCTGTGGGAGAAAAGCCCACGGGACCTTCATTTGTTGATGGGGCACAGCTCAAAATGAAGAGTAACAGCTATAAACATCCATTAAAAATCAGAACATGGAATGTATGAAGTGTGAATCTGGGAAAATTGGAAGTTGTCAAAAATGAAATGGAACACATAAACACCGATATCTTAGGCATTAGTAAGCTGAAATGGACAGGTATTGGCCATTTTGAATCTGACAACCAAATGCCAGGAATGACAAATTGAAGAGGAATGGTGTTACATTCATTGTCAAAAAGAACATATCTACATCAGTCATGAGGTACAACAATGTCTGTGATAGGATAATATCCATGTGCCTACAGGGAAAGCCAGTTAAAATCACTATTATTCAAATTTACGCACCAACCACTAAAGCCAGTGAGGATGAAATAAAAGAATTCTACCAACTTCTTCAATCTGAAATTGATCAAACATGCAATCAAGATGTATTGATTAATACTGGTGATTGGAATGCAAAGGTTGGGAGCAAAGAGGAAGGATCAGTAGTTGGAAAATATGGCCTTAGTGACAGAAATGATGCTTGAGAGCACATGATAGAATTTTGCAAAATCAATGATTTTTTTTATTTCAAATACATTCTTTTTAGACAGCATAAGAGATGATTATAACCATGGACCTCGCCAGATGGAAAACACAGAAATCAAATTGACTATATGTGTAGAGAGAGACGATGGAAAAGCTCCATATCATCAGTCAAAACAAGGCCAGGGGCAGACTGTGGAACAGACCATCAATTACTCATGTGCAAATTCAAAGTGAAAATGAAAACAAGTCCATGAGAGCCAAAATATGACCTTGAATATATCCCACCTGAATTTAGAGATCATCTGAAGAACAGATTTGATACATAAAACACTAAAGACAGAAGAACACAAGAGTTGTGGGATGACATCAAGAACATCATACATGAAGAAAGCAAAAAGTCATTAAGAAGACAAGAAAGAAGGAAAAGATCAAAATGGATGTCAGAAGATACACTGACACTTGCTCTCCAGTGTAGGGATGCTAAAGCAAATGGAAGAAATGAGGAGGATCAGGAGCTGAACAGAAAATTTCAAAGGTCAGCTCGAGAAGATAAAGCCAAATATTACAACAAAATGTGCAAAGATTTGGAATCAGAACCAAAAAGGAAGAACAGGCTGAGTATTTCTCAAGCTGGGGGAATTGAAGAAAAAATTCAAGCCTCCACTTTTGTTATTGAAAGATTCTCTTGGCAAATTACTGAATGATGCAGAAAGCATCAAGAGAAGATGGAAGGAATACACAGTCATTGTACCAAAAGGAAATGGTTCATGTTCAACCGTTTCAAGAGGTAGCATATGATCAAGAGCCAATAATACTGAAGGAGGAGGTCCAAGGTGCATTTAAGGAATTGGCAAAGAACAAGGCACCAGGAATTGATGGAATAAAAATTGAAACCTTTCAAGAAAGTGAGGCGGCACAAGAGGCACTCACTCATCTCTGCCAAGAAATTTAGAAGACAACTATCTGGTCAACTGATTGGAAGAGATCCATATTTCTGCCCATTCCAAAGAGAGGTGGTCTAATGGAATGCAGAAATCATTGGTCAATCTCTTTGATATCCCATGTGAGTAAAGTTTTACTAAAGGTAATACAGAAACAGCTGCAAGCATGCATTGACAGAGAACTTCCAGAGGTTCTAGCCAGATTCAGAAGAGGCCATGGAACGAGGAATATCATTGTTGATATCCGATGGATCTTGGCTGAAAGAGATTATCAGAAAGATGTTTACCTGTGCTTTATTGACTACACAAAGGCTCTCAATTGTGTGGATCATGACAAACTATGGACTACATTGCGAAGTATAAGTATTCCAGAACACTTAATTGTGCTCATGAGGAATCTGTACCTGGACCAAGAGACAGTTGTTCCAACAGAGCATAGAAACACTGAATGGTTTAAAATTAAGAAAGGTGTACAACAAGATTGTATTCTTTCCCCATACTTAGTCAACATGTATGCTGAGCAAATAATCTGAGAATCTGGGTTATATGAAGAAAAATGTGGCATCAGGATTGAAGGACGACTCATTAACAACCTGCGATATGCAGATGATACAACCTTGCTTGCTGAAAGTGAAGAGGAC
>NW_006408790.1:1265281-1279385 GCF_000296735.1 Chrysochloris asiatica | reverse complement strand
AAAGATGTCAGCTTGAGGACTAAGGTGTGCCTGACCCAAGCCATGGTACTTTCAGTAACCTCATATGCATGTGAAAGCTGGACAGTGAATAAGGAAGACCCTAGAAGAATTGATGCTTTTGAGTTATGGTGTTGGAGGAGAATATTGAAAGTGTTATGGGCAGCCAAAAGAACCAATAGATCTGTTTTGGAAGAAGTGGCTCCTTGGAGGCCTTGTAGTCTGAAGTCCAGTACTGGTCCTACAGCACCACAACAGGATCCCAAGGGTGGGATTTGTTGTTGTTGTTGTCAGGTGCCGTCAAGTTGATTCTGATGCATAGCAACCCTGTGTAAGGTTTCTGAGGAGCAGCTGGTGAGCTTAAGCCTTCTACGTTGCTGTTCAAACCTATCACCCTTAATCCTGCCACCACCCTGATCCGATTTATGGAAGATTCCCAAGGGGTGGCATGCAAATTTTTGTTTTTTATAAAAGGAGACAGACTTGAGCAGAGAAAAAGTGACCCAGTCCCACCAAGAACGAAGAGCCAGGAGTGGAATGCATGCGTCTTTTGGTCCTGGTGTCCTTGCGCTGTGAAGCTCCTAGATTCAAGGAAAGATTGAGGCCAAGACACATGGAGGTCTCCAAGGAAGGCCGGGCCTATTGTGGCTGTTATGTACAATTGAGTCAGGTCTGACTCATATCCTTGTACAGGGTTTCTGAGGAGCAGCTGGAACTTTGAACCACAGACCTTATGCTTCAAATGGACTTCTAGCCTCCTAAAGTGTGAGAGACTAGATTTCTTGTTGTTAAAGCCATCCACTAGTATTTCTGTTATAACAGCACTATGGAATGAAGATATCAGGAAGATCTCAAAGATGAATTCAAGGCAGAGAGGCCAGCTCATGATAACTAGTTTGGGGACTCCAGAAAGGTCAACTTGATAGATTTTCTCCAAGAACACAGAAGGATCGTGAAAGCTTATTATGAAGAAATTTTAAGAAATCTGAAAAAAATCAGGGTAGTTGTGCCAAGCAATTTTTATCCAACAATTCGACTCTTATTCACCAAAAGTTTACGGACCTCATCTTGCTTCTTCAGACTTCTTTCTGTTCCCCAACTCAAAGAACATGGAAGAGGAACAAGATTTGTGTCCCTCAAGGATGTCAAAACTGCCATTTTGACCTAGTGTAAATCAGAGTGCAAAATTCTGCAGGGAAGGGTTAAAGACATGGAAACTGCATTGTAAGAAGTCAATAGCCCTGGATTTAGGGCATGTCAGGAAAAAATAACTTCTCATTTTGATAGTTTTGGTTTTTTGGAATCAACTCCTTGGCAAAGGGTTTGGTTTGGGGTTCTTTAAATTATTACATGAGATTAAAACATGTGTCTTTGATTTCTAAAGTTCTATGTCAATTTATACTTTTATCATTTCCTGGACAATTCAAGGATCTTAGGACACTTTTATTGTATTTACTTTTATTCCATACTTCCCATGACTGCTGTGTTTTTTAGTACTTTATTTATTAAACAAGTTATTATGTTATAAAATAAATCTTGATTTAGATTTACCCACATTAGTAACTTTTTCAATAGTCTTCAGTCTGAATTTCCATCTGAGATTATTCCACCTAGAATTTTCTAGTTTCTTCGAGTACACTATTTAGAAGCTGGGTGAATTTAGATAGGTTCTTCAGCCCTAGTGATGGAGTGACTAAGCACTCAGTTGCTAACCAAAATGTCAACAGTTCAAGCACACCAGTCCCTCAGTAGCAGAAAGATGTGGGGATCCGTTTCTGTAAAGTTGGAGGCCGGGAAGCCACATGGGACGGTTCTCTGTCCTCCAGGGTCGGTATGAGTCGGAATCAACTAGAAGTCAATGAGTAAAGGTATTCAGTGAGTAAAGGTATTCAGTGAGTAAAGGTATTCAGTGAGTAAAGGTATTCAGTGAGTAAAGGTATTCAGTGAGTAAAGATATTCAGTGAGTAAAGGTATTCAGTGAGTAAAGGTATTCATATGAAATGAAGAGAATATTAGTACCCAATTCAGGCAGGTGGATGGGCAAAATGAGACAATGCTTATACAGAAAATACCCAATACCCAGTAACTGCAAAGACAGTTGATTTCATTTTTAATGTTGCTAACATTTTAACTATACGCCTTTGACTTACATACCACATCTTACTCAAACATGCTAAAATATGCCCGTTGCTCTGGGTTGGAACTGACTGGACGGCACTTCACAACAACAACAACAACAAGTTGTGTTACACAGTGTTTGTGTCAACTTTCCACTTCAAACATCAAGTAAATTTAAGGAAACTCTTTGACAACTTAATGCATAAATAATTCTATACCCAACAGCTCCTTCAGGGACAGTCACAGAGGAGACAGACGGTTCGAATAATCAGAGGGTCCATTTGTAACACAAACTTTCTTCACGTCATCCACAAGGTGTTTTCTGATTTGTCAGAACCTATTTCAGCTGTGCATGGTCTACAGTTTCGTGCACTCAAAACAAAACAGGATTTCATCACAAATAAACACAAGGTCGAGAAAATCAACTTCAGTTCGCTAACAGTTGCTGGGGTTGATTTAAAAGTGTGATTATCATTTAAGATGTCAAAACAGCAGTTAATTTGACATCAAATGTGGAGATAATAATTATTATTATTATTTGAACTCTAAAGTGCCACACTTAGTTACTCTAGTTTAATTCAATTAACCTTTGAAACGCTAAGTGCTGCTCGTACAAGGACCAATTAAGATTTTGTCTCAGTAGTTTGAATTTGGTTATGTATCCAGGGACTGAAGTAGGACAAGTCTTTACAATGAGCTCCGAAGTCAAGAGAATGATGTGAATTTTCAGAGAAATACAAATTACACATTCTACGTGCCACATCCTCTGCTCAGTTCTGCAAGAATAAGACTTAGCCCTTTACCTCAGAGGTCTCTGAATCTCGTATAAACACGAGACAGAACCCACTGCCATTGAGGCTTCCAATACTGTAAGGCACAGTAGAACTGTCCCATAGAGTTTCTGAGACTGCCAATCTTTACGGAAGCAGACGGCCTCATTTTTCTTCTGTGGAGTGGCTGGTGGGTTCAAACTACCAACCTTTTGAGTTATCAGTCCAGGGCTTAACCCCTTATGCTGCCAGGGCTCCTCCTAGTGGGTGTGTTGGGCACTTATCCTCAGAGATGTGAGTGTTCATCTTAGTCATTAATTACGATTCTCCTGAAAAAAAAAAAAATCAGACCTTAACTTGAATAAGAAGTCCTGGTGTGGCGCTGTAGGGTAAGCACTGGACTACCAACCTCAAGGTCGGAGGTTCAAACTCACCACAGATGATTGGACAGCATTTAACAACAACAACAACAACTTGAATACACAAGATTTCATTCTTCAGCCTAATCGGAAACTATCACAATTCCAATTGAGGGTGGCTTGATACTCCTCAGCATAGAAAGAGGTCAACTTTCAAGCCTCGGGACTAAAACAAATGCATTCAAAAGGCTAGTTTTTCAGTATTTAGCTTCAAGGAGCCCTGGCATTCAGTGGGCTAATCCAAGAGCTGCGAAGAATCCACCTGCTGCTCTGTGGGAGAAAGATGTGGCTCTCTGCTCCCAAAAGGATTTCCATCTCAGAAACCCCATGGGGTAGTTTCACTCTGTTCCTAGGGGTGCTAGAGTCAGAACTGATGTGACAGCAGTGAGTTTGGGGCTGGGACTGTCCGTTTGTCTTATCCTGATGGCGTGTGTGTTGACACTATGCTAGAAACTAAGACAGCAACAGCATTACGTTACTCATGGCGGCCTGGTTTCAGTGGAACTTCCAGACGATGACAGACTAGGAAGACAGGCTTCATGAAAACCCTGTGAGCCACAGCAAGGCACTGCACTGTTCAATTCACCTGCTTAGGAAATGTCATCAGGAGGGATCGATCCCTAGGGACCAGCGAGGGTGACGGAGCCACTTGGTGAGAGGGATGGAGCCCACACAACATGCTGGCCACTGAGCTGCTGATGCAGGGTCAGACCACAGTTCATTTTGTTGTCCTTACGGCTGTCCTGAGTGACGCTGACAGCAACAAGGCAGAGGGACAGAGCAAGATTTGTCCGAGGACTAAGCACACACACCTCACTAATGTGAAGAAAGAAGACAGCAACATTTCAGAGATTTTCGTCTTTTAAAGGTCCATTTGCTAAAACCTGCAATGACAGGACTTAAAGATTGTTTAGGGTCAATTTCTGTGAAAATAACAGGTCAGTTTAGAGAAGACCTTCACGTGCGTTTGAATGCGGAGCAGTTCCAGCAAGGGTCATGAATGTCAGGACAGTGCAGGGAGATTGAGCAATTTGATTTATGAAATCAAATGGTAAGTTTTTCTTCATGAAAACGGAGTTCTCCTCCTAATGTCGCTGAAGTTCATCTGGTTCCTGTCAGTGAGCTGGGTGCTACATAATCATAAATATGTTGTTGTTGTTGTTGTTAAGTGCCATTAAGTCAGTTCTGGCTGTCTACAGAGTTTCTGAGGCTGTAAATCTATGCGGGAGCATAAAATCTCATCTTTCTCCCATGGAGTGGCTGGTGGGTTCGAACCACTGACCTTGTGTTTGCAATCCAGTGCATATCCTATGGCACCACTGAACCTCTGTGCACCTGAATCTTAAACCCACATATCTACAATGCATTTGCCTATCAGCTATGCCTTGAACTGTAACTAACCTCTTATAGCAGCTTATCTGGGACCCTGGTGGTACAATGGGGTAGTAGTTGGATGCTGACCACAAGGCCAGTGGTTCGAACACAGCAGCTTCCTTGAAGGAGGAAGAAGAGGCTGCTTGCTCCTGTAAAGACTTGCTGTCTTAGAAACCCTGGGAAACACTTTGAGTCTGTGCTACAGGGTCGCTCTGAGTCGGAACCCACGCCACAGCAGTGGACTTTGATTGTCTGGCTTCACATAATCATAGTTAGGTTCACTGAGAGCCTTGAAACCTATTTTTTCCAAAACTATGAAAGAATAACATGTCCAGCTTCCAAGACCTTAGGGGTCTCACAATCCCGTCCACTGAGTGTCTTCACACTCAGTGTTGTTATTTTTTGTGTAGTGGGTTATGCGCTAGGCTGCTAACCGCAAATTCGGAAGTTCAAATCCACCAGCTGGTTTGAAGGAGAACACAGAGGCTTTGTGATCCTGTAAAGACTGAGGCCTTGGAAGCGCTATGTAGGGTTGCTAGATGTCAGAATCAACTCAATGGCAGTGGGCCTGTTCTCTCGTTTATTTAAATGTTACACACTCATTGCTCCTCTCATGGAACCCGTATCCTGACATCATCATCAACAAATCAAAAGAAAATGTTCAAATTATTGATAAAATTACATATACAGAACAATGACAACCTTAATAAATTGCAGCATGGATTTACTTGGTAATGATGTGTTCCCCTGGTGACACAGTGCATTAGGCATTGGGCTGCTAACTGCAAACTCGGCAGCTCAACCCCACCAGCGGCTCCTCGGGAGAAAGATGAAGCTATCTGGTCTTGTAAAGCTATCAGGGTCTTGAGAACCTTGGTGTGGTACTGTAGGATAAGCACTGGAGCGCAAGGTTGGTTTGAAACACATGGTTGGTGGTTCAAACTCACCAGCTTCTCCTCGGAACCCTATATAGGATCACTATTAGCCGGAACCCACTTGACGGCACTTAACAACTACAAATGAGTTGGAATGGGCTTGCAGGCAGTGGTTTTGGGGTTTGTATTAAGCTTGCATAGTAATCTAGTCCAGGTACTCCGAGTTTCTACTTGACACCAGAGCACACCGGAGACAGACAGACACTGAGCTGAGCTGTGGTGGCTGTCAAGGGCTGAAGCCCAGAGCTTTGCAATCTAGGCCGCGATGTCTCTGGTCTTGGTTTAACCTTAAGGGTCATTCCGATCATTCTCCTACTGTGATTTTAATCAGTGTTTACATAATACAACGACCAGTCAAATAGTACTGCTACAAAGCAGGGGCACTGTTATTATGCAAAAATACCAAAAAAATGGGAACCTGGCTACTGTTGCCCAGCACATCCTCATCTAGACGACACACTTCTGAAAGTGGGACTTCCACTTCGCCAGACCTTCCCCAAGAATTCTGTGCACCGGGGCACATCATGTCAAAAAGGCAGTTTTTGTCAGACTCATGGGACTCAAATCATGTTCCTTCAAAACGTCCTTTTGAGATTTGGTGAACAAAAGTCTTAAGATCAGGGCTATAGGATGAATGAGGTAACGGTCCCCAAAGAAGTTCTGACCGGACGGTCCTCACTGCCCTCTATCAGGATGGGGCATTTCCTCACTGCAACTTTCCTGGGCTTTTCTCAGCAATGCAGTTTCCATTGTCTACAAACGTCTTCCCAATAAGCCATGTGGTCATTCGGTGTACTTTGAGAAAAACCTATCCACATTGCTCTAGAATCCCGAGAAACAATCGCCATAACCTTCAAAATTGACCTCTCTGCCTCAATTAATCTGGACCAGCTGGTCCCCTGGGGAGGCACTGCCGTTGGTGAACTTCAAAGTCAGCAGTTCAAGCTCACCAGCTGCTCTTCAGAACCCTATACTGGGTCACTATGGGCCGGAGCCGACTCGCTGGCACTTAACAACAACAACAATAACTACAACAACAACGAGACTAAGACAAATGTATTACTTATCTTAGTACCGATCTCACAGACACATTTTCACATGTTTTTGCATAGAATGAAACTCTGCACGTATGAACTAGAATTCTAGTAGCAAAGCTTTTTGCCTTATCCTCAAATAAAAATAAAATGTCTTCAAAATCTTTGTCATATATTGAATCGTACCGGTCCCTCCAACCCCCAGCCTCCTTACCTCACTGCCCACTGCCCCAAAATAATATGTGTCAGCCTCACTGGGCCATGATTCTCAGTGGTTTGCTGGTGACATAATGATGTAATGTGTCCTTTATGTGATGATACCACAAGATGTGATAAGCCAATAAAAGGATTAAGGGTGGGATTAATCCCATCACTGCCCCGATCAGATGCAGGGAGTTTCCCAGGGTTGTGGCCTGTAACATCTTTCATCTTACAAAGATAAAAGGACAGAGAAACGGGCAGAAAAAGCACGTGACCATGAAGTCGGTTTGAACTGCAAGGTTTGTGGTTCAAACTCACCAGCTGCTCCTCGGAAACCCCATACAGGGGTCAAAAGGACTTGATGGCACTAAACAACAGCAATCAACAAGAAAGAAGTGTGTACTCTATGCCGGGGTCCTTGCGCGGTGAAGCATCTAGATCTAGGGAAGGATGGACATTAAGACTGAGCTCTCCAAGAAATACTGGATGTTCAGATGCTGAAAGGAGACAAGAACCTTTCTTCAGAGCCAGTCCTCTGAATTCAGGTGTGTAACCTCCTAACCTGTGAGAGAGTACAGTTCTGTGTGGCAAACCTGTCCACTTGTAGTATTTCTGTCATAGTAGCTCTAGCCAGCTAAAACAATCTCCAAGCAACATGGACTCACTGGGTTGACATTTTCTCATTCCTCGTTCCTTCTGTAGTTGTCCTTTTGTTCCACATACCCCCGTTTAACCACAGAGGTGCCTTCTTGGTACCCTCATGCACTCCCCGGTGCCGCGTCTGGCTTTGGCTATTCTCCTCGTCCGGCACAGAGATTAAACCCCAGTAGGGGTAATGGGAAATTAGAAAGAAAAGGAAGACACAAAACACAAATGAAATAAGTAAAGTTGGGACCAGGTGGAACACAGCACTCTGGAGATACTGTGACCCAGATCAAGTGCAGCAAGTTTATATGCAAGTTTTAGACAAAACTCAAGGGGAGGTGCTTGGGACAGGGAAAAGAGTGCAAGAACATGTGGTGTCATTTGTGCATGCAGTAAGGGGGACTTTATCAGAAAAATGTAACTTGTGTTAGCTAGCCGAACAGAGATTAGAGCAACTAAATGTTTGTGCAGACTGAGCTAAAGGAAAGTACAAGGAAGGACCTTGCAAGTTCCTTGTTCCCTGAGGCAGACTTTGCAAGTTCCTCAGGTGGGCAGCCTGACCTGGGTGCAGCCCAAGTTTCTGGACCACGACTGTGACCAGGAGCACCTTTGGCTTTCCATGTCCCATGGTTAAGCTTTCCAATAACCTAGGGGTCAGCCACAATCCTTTGGTTAAACTGCCTCCAAGTCAGAGACCTTTGGTTCAGTTGCTCCCAAGACCCCGGGTGGCCTGGAAGTACAGTTGGAGGGGAAAGTCCAGCAGGCACCCAATGCCAGGTCTCAGAGACAGAGGGAAGAACATTCCCTGTGTGTGGGTGCACACAGGGACTGCCAGGCAGCCTGCCATTCTTAAGGGGGGAAGAAAACCAAGATCCCCGCCAGCATTGTATTGTTTTTCCACTTCAGTAGTTAAGGTGGACATGTCCTGGACACAGTGACCATTTCAACTGTTCCCGTTTGCTGATTTTACCTTTGTTCCTGGAGGAGAGTCACCCCCTGCCCCCACCCTTATTTGGACCACAAGTTCTGCTTTAGAGAGGAAAAAGGGGTGATTAATTATGGAATGTAGGGAGGGAGTCAGGAGTCCTGGTGTTGTTGCACTGTAGGATAAGCAATGGGCCACAAGGTTGGTTTGAACCACAAGCTTGGTGGAAACCCCACACAGGGTCGCTGTGAGTCAGAACTGACTAGACGGCACTTAACAACTGCTCTAAGATGGCTATTTGCTATTTCCAATTGAATTTAGGCTAAGCTAAAGCTTCTCTGTGCCATTCCAACACCAAGGTAGATAGGACTCACTCTGTTGCTGTTGTTGTGTGCTGCTGAGTCTGTTCCAGCTCATAGCATCCTGTGTAGGGCTTATAAGGAGCAGTTAGTGGGTTCAAACTACTGATCTCGTGGCTCCCAGCCCCGTGCTGATCCTACAGCTCCCACCAGGAGCCTGTCTGTCTGTCTGTCTATATATACATACACACACACACGTATGTGGTATATATGATCCCTGGTGGTGCCGTAGGATCAGCACTGGACTATTGACTGCAAGGTCGACAGTTCAAACCCACCAGCTGCTTCATGGGAGAAAGGTGAGGCTTCCTGCTCCTGTAAAGGACACCTTATGGAGCAGTTCAATCTGTCCTAGAATGTTGGGATTGACTTGATAGCAGTGGATTTGTTTTGTTTTTTGGTTAATGTAAACACATACACACACACAAGAGAGAAGCCCAGACAGTACTGTGATTAATGCGTTCAGCCGCTAACCAGAAGCTCAGGGGCTGACAGCTATCTACGGCTCCACAGGAGACAGACGAGCTTTCTGCTCCCAGAATGGTGTACAGTCTCCGGAATCTGGTGGGATCGCTCAGTTGCATCCTACAGGCTACCAGTCGGAATCAACTGAATGGCAGTGGGAAGTGTGACCACAACACTTTGGATTTGACAGAAGGACAGGAGAGAGACTCTAGAAATAAGGAACCAAAAATCCACTGCCATCAAATTGGTTTTGAATCATAGCGACCATATGGGTCTGAGAAGTGCCTCAAGGGTTTCCAAGACTAAATCTTGACAGAAGCAACATCTGTCTCAGGACACGGCCCAGTTGTGAGGTTGAGAACACGCATTCACAAGCCTAAGGCCACCACCTCCTTCAAATCCCGACTAAACCTATCTGTCCATGAAAAGACAGCAGCCCATAGCCAAACAATCCATGGAAAACAGTCCATGGCCTTTTCATTTCATTTTCCCATGGAATTTTTGAAGCCCCTTGTATTTCTCCCTGAGTTCTGGTGGTACATGCAGCTATGTGCTTGACTGTTACCCAAAAGGTCATCGGTTTGAACCCAGCACCTGCTCTTTGGGAGAATGATGGCTCCTGGGGGAGTTCTGCTCGGTCTTACAGGGTCACCTCGAGCTGGAATCGAGCTGGCAGCGGTGGGTTTGCTTCCCATACTCTTGCTGGTGGCATCTAGGGCCATGCTGGTTCACAGCGGTGGCAAACCGCTGCTTCCCTGCCCACACAGCCCCCTGATTCCTCATGCTGCCCGGTGTCAGCAACATGAATGCTAAGGTGTCATGGTGCAGACTACTGTCATGGGCAGGAAACACAGGGCACACTCAAGACGGCTCACTGAGGAAGTTTAGTGAACAGACTGTTTACAAAGGTGGAGACCTGCTGTTCCAACAGTTAAGCACTGGGCTGCTAACCCAAAAGTTGGCACTTCAAACCCACACAGTGGCCCCCTGGGACAAAGACCTGGAAATCTGGTGCCACCAAACCCACTGCCATGGTGTCTATTCTGCCTCATAGAAACCTTGCAAGACAGAAAAAAACTGTTCCATGAAGTTTCTGAGCCTGTCCATTTTTATAGAAGCAGACAGCTAGTACGTTCAAACCGCCAACCTTTCAGTTAGGAGCCCAGCGCTTGACCCACTGCACCACCAGAGGTCCTTCCATAAAGATGGCAGCCTAAGAAACCCTATGGGTGCAGGTCTACTCTGTCTCAATATAAGTCTAAGTTGAAGTCAGCTCAATAGCATTGGATTTTCTGAATTTGTCTGTATTAGAGTTCACATTCACAACAAGAAAGACTTTGTTTATCTCAACTGGCCTGGGTGAGCAGAAATTTGGGAAAAAAAGACAACAACCCTCTAAAAGAATATGCTCTGGGCACGTGGCCATCACAGTTCAGCCTCTTCGGCTGACATCGGTTCTGCCATTTCCTATCACCTTTGTGAGCCTATACCCAGAAGAGCAGCTGCCATATTATTCTATTGCTGGTTTTGTGCTATTTCTGCATGTGAATTGCCAAGGTACAGTTAGGTTTAGTTGTGGTTATATTTTACTTCATTCTTCTCAGCAAACCTTTTAAGGCGTGACAAAAGAAGGATCATTCCCATAGTGCAGTAGATTTTTATAACTGCTGGAGACCTCGAGCTTCTTTCAGGGTCTAGAAGAAGAGGAGACATGGTTCCCATTTCTCTTTGGACTTTGCCTACGATGTCATCTTAAAGAAATCTGCCGATTCATGAGGAGAAATCCCTTCAGAGCTCACATACAGATCACTTAACTGTGCTTCACAGATGCACAACGGGAGGGTTTGCGGCCACCTTGCATAAAGCCAGTATGTGGACGCCATTATTCCTACATCCTGTGCTCACTTGTGTCTCTGTGCTCCATGTTGGCCATTCTCACAAAGTGTCAAACTCTCCCATCATGCTAGTGCACATTACAAAAAACCTAAACAAAACCCACTGCTATCAAATTGATAGAGTAGAACCTCTCCATAGGGCTTCCAAACCTGTCATCTTTATGGAAGCAGACAGCCACAACTTTGTTCCCTGGAGTGGCTGGTGGATTTGAACTACCAACCTTGCAAATAGCAACCCACTTTGCCACCAGGGCTCCTTGGAAAGCCGCTGTATGGGGCAGGGGTGTGATGCTGCCTCTAGCACATCCCAGAAGCTCACGCAAGAACCAGCTGCCAACTTGCATAGTAATCACAGCCCTGAAGTTATTTACATCACGATAAAGTGATGTGTGGGTGTGGGGTGGTGGTAGAAAATGAAGTTGTCTGCGTTTCCAATGATGGCATTTAATCACAATTGCAAACAAATTTCTAAAATTTATTAATAGACTTTCAAAAGTCTACCTTTAAAAAGGTGTGGTACCCCTGCAGAATGTGAGCTGTCAGCAGACGAATCCATCTTTCCTTTTCTGCATATTTTCTAGATGAAATTAACCATGTGTGTTCCTTTTTCCCTAGAATCTTGAGGAAGAAGGTACTGGCTCTGTGGGTTGACCACTGATCCAAACCCACCAGCCTCTATGAGGGAGAAAGACAAGGCTGTCTGCTAACATAAGCGCCATAAAAGGTTGCTATGAGTCAGAATTGACTCCACAACTGTGGAGGTTTTGTGTCATTGTTTGTGTTTTATATACACAGGTCATCTCGAAGCCCAGTCTGCTGGGCTCTGAATTAGTTCTACAGGGCAAGTCAGATTTTTCCGTGGTGACAGTTGTGTTCTGTTGAGCTGATTCAGAGTCAACAAGCTGCTTCAGAACTGCCCTCCTAAGTTTTCAAGGTCGTTGTCTTTATAAGCACAGGTTGAAGTTACTAGGTGGATTCGAACCACCAGGCTTTCAGTTAGCAACCAAGAGCTTAGCCAGTGTGCAACCAGAACTCCTTGGAGTAACACTGTGGTTGTTAGGTGCCATCGACTCGGTTCTGACTCACAGCAACCACTGTGCACAACAGAACAAAACACTGCCCAGTCCTGTGCCAACCTCACAATTGCTGCTACACTTGAGCGCATTGTTGCTGTCACTATGCCAATCCATCTAATTTTTTCTTCCTCTTTTTCTCCAACCCTTCACTTTTCCAAGCATTTATCCTTCTCCAGGAACTGGTCTGTCTGGATAATATGTCCAAAGTATGAGAAATGAAGTCTGGCCATCCTGGCTTCCAAGGAGCACTCTGGCTGCACTTATTCCAGCCATTGTTGTTGTTGTTAGGTGCCATCGAGTTGGTACTGACCCATAGCAACCCTATGCACAGCAGAATGAAACACTGCCCGATCCTGAGCCAACTCCTTGAGTCCACGCTTGAGTCAATTGATGCTGCCACTTGGCCAATCCATCTCGTTGGGGTTCCTCCTCTTCTTCTCTGACCCTCCACCTTACCAAACATGATATCCTTCTCCAGCGACTGGTCCCTCCTGACAATATGTCTGAGGTATGAGAGACGAAGTTTGGTCATGTTGGCCTCCAAGGAGCACTCTGGCTGCACTTATTCTAAAACGATCTATTGGGTTCTTTTGGCAGTCCATGGCACTTTCAATATTCTCTTCCAACACCATAATTCACATGCATCAATTCTTCTATGGTCTTCCTTATTCACTGTCCAGCTTTTGAAGAACATGTCCAGGAATCATTAGCCTCTGTTTGCTCAGCCAACTTCCTATCTATGCTAAGGAAATTGATGCTTCCCCGGCAGGTTCTGTGGGAGGAAAGGGTCCATCTGTCTGCTGTCATCTACAAGAAGCAGCGAAGAAATTGTGTCTGAAACTTGGGACTTGCCGCTGGACATGAATTCCTCTCTGAAGAATCATCAATAAAGACCTTGGGACCTCAAATGAAACTCACTGCCCTGAGTCAACTCTGACTCACAGTGACCCTTGATAGGGTTTCTAAAACTAAGAGTCTTCAAACTATGAGCAGGTAGCCTCATCTTTCTCTTGAGGATCAGCTGTGGGTTTGAACAGCTAACTTTTCAGTTAGCAGTGCAGCGCCAGCTCACAGAACCACCAGGGCCTGAGTTGAAAAAGGAGCGCGAGAAGCAGAAAGATGCTGAAAGACTTTCCTGCATTCTGTTAAGGAGAAGATGATGGCCAATTGATAGAAAAGGACTCCAAAGAAAGTAGGTCCAAACTTTAAGCCCTATATGCAAAGTACCATAAGGAGCACTAGTGGCACCGTGGTTAAGAACACAGAAGTTAACCAGAAGATCGGTGGTGTGAAGTCACAGCCACTCCGAAGGACATAAATGTGGTGGCCTAGGAAGCACTGTGAGGCAGTTCTGTAAGGCTGCAATTGGACTGGCAGCTAATTGATGGTGCTGATTGAAACCTCTGTGATTTGAACCCTCCCAGCAGTTCTGCGCGAGAAAGACCTGGTGATCTCCTTCTATAAAGACGACAGGCTAGGAACCCCAGCGGGCAACTCTACTCTGTTACACCAGGGGGCGCTCTGAGTGGATGATACATAAGAGTATATATGAGTATATAGTGACACAGTAGATGACAGCCTAGGAAACCCTGTGGGGCAGTTCTACTCTGTTACACCAGGGGGCACTGTGAGTGGGTGATCTATAAGAGTATATACAAATATATAGTGACACAATAGATGACAGCCTAGGAAACCCTATGGGGCAGTTGTACTCTGTCACACGGGGACGCTATGAGATGGGATAGACTGAGGGCGCCCAACAACAATAGCACCTAACGAAACCCTTGGCAGGAAGTGGGTGCTCAGCACATTTGCTGAATCAACGAAGGGGGGACTCAGTGGGGATATGACATGCCAATCCCACCATGTTGCTTGGGCTCATTTATCATTC
>NW_006408790.1:1259013-1260159 GCF_000296735.1 Chrysochloris asiatica | reverse complement strand
AGATATATGCACACCAATGTTCATAGCAGCACTATTTACAATAGCAAAAAGATGGAGGCAGCCCATCTATGGAGGCACCCATCTATGGAAGAATGGATAAACAAACATTGGTACATACAAACAATGGAATACTACACTGCCCTGAAGAATAACAAGGAAGCAGCAAGCCACCGCATAACACAGATGAACCTTGAAGACATTATGCTGAGTGAAATTAGTCAGTCACAACAGGAGAAATACGGCATAGAGCCATTATTGTAAAAGATTAAGATAAAGCACCCACACTAAAAGGGGGAAAATTTGTCTTTTATTTTTAATTTTATTATTATTATTATTTTATTGGTGGTGGTGGTTACTGGAGTGTATGGGGTGGGGTGAGGGGGAAGAAGGGGAAGGTGGAGCACAGGGTAGGGAATAGGCACAGGATAGTTTGGTGCTGGGGCGTGGGCAATACACTAGAAGGGGGAGGGGAAAGGAAAAATAATGCGGATGGGAAAATAGCTAGGCAGGTTTATATGGGCTAAATGGGATAGAAGTTATTAACGATCTATGCACAAACGTGGAACAACAGGGCTCGTGGATACAAAGATTAAGGCATGGTTTGAATGGGTGAAAGTGGGGAAATGATATTAAGATGCTTGGCTGTCTGTTGAATCTTGGTTTCTCTTGCCTACTATTGTATAATAGACACTCGAAGGGGAGAGAGAGGAATAGCCAGAAACATCACCAGAGAAAGCTTGTAAGTCCATCTTTCAGCCTATAACTGTTTGGAATAACTAAAATGGGGCTAGAACTTGCTCAGTGAAGGAGGCTCCCTGCAGAGCCTTTGCATTGCACAAGACCATAGGTGGAATCCTGATCCTCATTCAGAATCTTCTGAGGTGGGACATTCCCACGTGAAAGGACAAGCAGACCAATCTGGAGCAGCTAGAAAAACAGAAGCTACTTCTTGAAAGAAAGACCAGCAGGGAAAACACAAACAAAACATTAACAGCAGTCCAGTTGACGACAAGAACAAGCAAGCTGTCCCCAGGGAGCTACAAGGCAAGTGGTCAGGTCCCCTCAAGGCAAACCCCCTTCCAAGACTGAAACTCAAATGGAATACATTAGCAGGCATATGGTCCTGCTGCTGACCACGTTGGTCAC
>NW_006408790.1:1214689-1258517 GCF_000296735.1 Chrysochloris asiatica | reverse complement strand
GCTTGTGGCTGCAGTATGACAAAGGAGCGGACAAGTCTCTACAATGAGGATCATTCCCACCCCCTTGGGACACAGGGTTGACAGGGAGGGGGAACTTAGACATTGGCTACCCAACACGGGGGGACTACAAAGGCAAGAAGTGACTGGCTTACAAGCTAGGGAACCTAGCTCCAAAGGATACAGGGAAAGTTAGAACCTCCACTGAATTGTTTCCAACCTGTCTGGATAGGGGTGAGGGGGAAAGGACTCCTGTGGTTCAATAGGGAATGATTGCTATGGTCTGACAGTGAGTGTTGGAAAGGTAAATGTAAATATTTGGTAACAAAAGGAAGGGAGCAGCTGATTTTGCAGTCCAGGAGTGGAGATCCCTGGAACCATCAAGGGAAAAAAGCAAAGGAGACCATGTCTGGAGAGGCAGTGACACTAGGGATGGAGTCAGAGGCAATGATGTGGACAGATGGAGTGGCTGGGGACTCTGGACTCAGGGAGAGAGACGGGTTGTGTGTTGGTGGCAGTGGGCCAGGAGTGTGGGGTGTACCCTTTGGGTGTTTGATGATGCATGCAGGGGACTGTGATCATTGCAATGAAACAATGTACCATAGGATGAATGTAAAGATAATGCTCACCCATGTAAACTAACACATAATTTATAATAAAAAACTTAAAAAAAAAAAAAAAGAAATCAAATGACATATTGCACTATGCAAATCTGCCACACAAGACCTCAGTTTGAGGACTAAGGTGTGCCTGATTCATGGCATGGTATTTTCAATAGCCTCATATGGATGTGAAAGCTGGGCAGTGAATAAGGACTCCACTGCACCTAACAGCAAAAAAAACAATGTCCTGGCCTGGCGCTATAGCATAAGCACTGGATTGCTAACCATAAGGTCGATAGTTCAAACCCACCAGCTGTTCCTTATATAGGGTTGGAACTGACTCAACGACACTTAACCAAAGCATACTCTTATATTTGCCAATCATCCTCCAAGTGACAGAGTGGAAGTGCCCAGTGGGTGGGTTGGAACTGCTGATCTTTGGGTTAGCAGCTGAGTGCTTAACTGCTGTACCACCACGGCCCGTTTTGATAAACCCTAACATGCTGGATTCCTGGTGTGGTGCTTGCTGTAAGATTAGCACTGGACTGCTACCCATAAGCTAACTGTAAGGTCAGCAGTTCAAACCTGCCTGTCAGTCCTGGAAAACCCTATACAGGGTCACTGTGAATCAGAATGGAATTGCCAACACTTATCAACAGCAACAATCTAGCTGGGAAGTTGAAGGAGAGCGCGAGTCGGGGCTGGTCTGCGAAGGCTCTGGAGGAAACAGAGGGTTTGCAGCAGGGAACACAAGGTGGCTCAGAGAAGCACAGGGCACTGCCTTCCGCTGAGCCACGAAGGAGGTCTGATCAGGGTGCCGAAAGCTTCCCTGGCCTAGTCCCTGCAGGAGTCTTCCCCTTATCCAGTCTCTTCTGAGTTGCTCTCCTGACAAGTAAAGCCCAGTTGGGTGTTCCTGGCTCTCTCTCCCACAAGAGACAGTTACAGCCTGCCCGGTTTGGAAAACTGGTTACCATGGAGATAGACTTTAAAGATAGATCACGCTAGCAGGGCCACCTGACTGGCCGTGATTGCAAATCTGGCTTTGATGGACTCAGCCTGCAGAGCAATTTCATGTGTGACACGATGGTTTGCTATCTCCGCCGCAGTGGCCCTGTGGGCTGCTGATTATTCAGGAGGTGATGAGGGTGCCCCAGGGCTCCTCAGGCCCCCTCCTACAGTCCTGCTTGATCAGTGCTCCCACCCAGGGGTGCTGAAGACATGCAATTCTAATCAGCCTGTTAGCAGGTTTTCCGAGAAGACAGCCAGGATTTCTGAGCAAAGCATCTGATCCCTGGTAGCTGGCGGCTGGCAGTTGGAGACAGCAGTCTTATGCAAACAGCCTTTAAGTATGCGTATGGTTTCTGTCTGCCCTGGAGTAAGAGAAGACACTTCTAGAAACACTGTCTTTGAAAACAGTAATGTGGGCAGACAAGCAGACGCTTCAGGCTTGAGACAGCATGCTGGGGTGTGTGCTTTCAGTGTGGCGTGACCCTTCCTAGGACTCAGATTTTCCTGATGGCTGTCAGGTGATGAGCAAACAAACCATCAAGAGAGTTCACCAACCGATTTATGGGGAAGAAGAAATATATATAAAGAGATATAGATATGTAAAGATAGATAGATAGATGTTGTGTGCCATGGAATCGGTTCTGACTCATAGTGACCCTGCACAGGGTGTCCGAGGCTATAAATCTTTACGGGAGCAGAAAGCCTCATCTTTCTCCCATGGAACAGCTAGTAGTTTTGAACCGCTGACTGTGAGATTAGCAGCTCGATTCATAACCACTACGCTACCAGAGCTCCTAGATAGATAGATAGATAGATAGATAGATAGATAGATAGATATAATATATACACATATATATACACATATATGTATGTAAAAAGGAGCTCTGGTAGCGTAGTGGTTACGAATCGGGCTGCGAACCTTAAGGTCAGCAGTTCGAAACTACCAGCCACTCCGCGGGAGAAAGATGAGGCTTTCTACTCCCGTAAGGATTTACACCCTCGGAAACCCTGTACAGGGTCGCTATGGGTCGGAACCGACTCGACGGCACATAACAATGTATGTAAAGAGAGAGTCCTAGTGTGGCATTGTGGGTTAACGTGCTGGACTACAAAGTCCTTTGAACCACAAGCTCATGCTGACTGCAAGGTCATTTTGAGCCACAAGTTTGGCAGTTCAAACTCAATAGCTACTCCTCGGAAACCCTATACGAGATTGCTATGGGTCAGAACCAATTCGACGGCACTTAACAACAACAATATATGTTGTTGTTGTTGTGTGTGGGATTAAGGGTGGGCAGCAATACCCTTATTAATCCCTTGCCAACCCTGATCTGATATAAGGGAGTTTCCCAGGGGTGGGGCCTACAACACCTGTCATCTATCAAGAGATAGAAGGAGAGGAAGTAAACAGAGAGGGGGCTCCTACTGCCATCAAGAATGAAGAACCAGGAGTGGAAGTGTCCTTTGGACCTGGGGCCCTGCTCTGTGAAGCTCCCAGATCCAGGGGAAGGTTGATGCTGAGACACAAGGAGATCTCCAGGGAATACAGGTCTCCTCCAGGGGTGCTGAGAGGAGACAGGACCTTTCTCCAGAGCCAGCGCTCTGCATTTGGATTTCTAGCTTCCCCAATGCCCTTTGCCCTTTTTTTCTTTTTTTTTTTCACCCTTCTTCCTTTCCCTATTTTTATTTGTAGGAACGTTCCCAATAATTTGTCCTAATGAGAAAATAAGTATGCATCATTTCCCTTCCAGTACATGATAGAAATAATAAGAGAGAAAATAAAATACTGAAAAATAAAAACACATCCCCCCAAATTTTAAGAATAACTACAAAGAGAAAAGATGGACAGGGGATGGAGCCATAGAAGAGAAAACTAGAGAAAATAAGATGAAGAAATTAATGAAACCACTTAAGAATGACTCAAAAAAAGGAAAGATGGACAGTAAAATAGAGTTATAGAAGAGAAAAATAACAGAAAATAAAAGGAATAAATAAAAAAAACAACAGGAAGAAGGAATATAAAAAGAGAAAGAGAACAGAGAGTAGTAAAGAAAGACCAAGGGAGGGGGGAGGGGAAATGAGAGACAGAAGAAAAGAAGGAAAAACTAAAGCAGAAAGAGCAAGGATTAAATTCAAGGGAATAGAGGGAGAAAAATGAGAAAGAATGAACAAAAAAAAAAAAATAAATAAATAAGGAGATAACAAAAGGAAAAAAAGCCAAACCAAACCAAGAAACCCCAGACAGGAGAAAACTCTGGGGATCCCTGCCAGCCAGGGAGCTCACCAGGTGTCACCAGGTGGGTGTGGGTGGCCCTTGATGGAGTTCCTATCGGCCTCATGTTGCCTTCGTTCAGACAGTCAATCCAGAAGGTGTTTGCGGGGGCCTTGGCGGAGCTGGTTTCAGTGTCTGTTAGGACCACAGGCAGCTGGGGGCACGGTGACTGGTTAATGCTGGTCTGTTGGCTCTGCCCGCTCTGTAGATCTGGAGCTGAGGCCTCCTGGATTCAGGCATCAAAGCGGGGCACTAAAGGTGTGCAGCCAGCCTGCTTCACACTCGTCTGGCTCCCAAGTCCTTGGCTCTGAACTCCCAAAGAGCGGGGTCTGTGGATGAGGGTGGGAGTTGGCCATAACTTTGGTCACCAGGAGAGCGTAAGGAAAAAGAGGGAATCTCATTTTTCCCATAGCCTGTGTGAATCTGTTCTGACAGGCCACCTTCTGTTGCCAAAACTGCTCCCCAAGGTTCAAGATGTTCAGTCACTCTGCGTCTGTCCATTCGTTCACCTGTCAGTCTCCCTCTCTCACCATTCCCACTCTGCTTCTCCTCCCAGCAAGCACTGGGTCCATTCCTCTAACCTTTTCTCTGAAGGGCAGGCTTCCAGGATTTTCATCTGTTCTGTTGTATCTTTGTTGTTGAGGTGCCCTGAAGCGAGTCTGCTTAGTCTACCATCTTGCCAGTGTTGTTGCTGTTAAGTGCCATCGAGTTGGTTCTGACCCATAGCGACGCTGTATAGGGTTTCCAAGGAACAGCTGGTGAACTTGAATTGCCAACCTTGTGGTTCTAATCGACTTTGCGTTAACCCACAGCGCCACACCAGAAATTTCCTGAATTCAGACTTTTAGTCTCCTGAACTGTGGTAGAATAAACTTCTGCTTGTTAAAGCCACCATCTTTTGATACTTCTGTTAAAGCAGCCCTGGATAGCTGAGTCAAGGGAGGTGGTCATTTATGTACAGACTTCACCACTGGAAAGTCAGATTCCAGCCCAGAGTTTTCTGACTCCACAGCTCAGTTACAGACCACACTTAACTACCACATAGTTGGCAGAAAGGGCTTCTTGCCAATTATTACGTATGGGCTCTGCCGTTTGCTCTTTTTTTTTCCTCCAGAGAGAATGTTCATCCATAAAAGTATAGTCTATCGGGGTCTCCATACCAATCAAACCATGTTCTAAGAAGTTAATATATGCCCATTTCCCAGAAATCAGCCATTGAAAACTCCCAGGAGCACAGTTCTACTCTGACACACACGGGGGAGCCATGAGTGGAATCTACTTATGAAAAATTACCCACTGAGACCCCTGTAGAGCACAGTTCTACTCTGACACACATAGGGGCACCATGAGTGGAATCTACTTATGAAAACTCATCCACTGAGAACCCTGTGGGCACAGTTCTCCTCTGACACACACGGGGCACCATGAGTGGAATCTACTTATGAAAACTCATCCACTGAGAACCCTGTGGAGCACAGTTCTCCTCTGACACACACGGGGGCACCATGAGTGGAATCTACTTATGAAAAATCATCCACTGAGAACCCTGTGGGTCACAGTTCTCCTCTGACACACACTGGGACATCATGAATGGAATCTACTAATGAAAAATCACCCACTGAGACCCCTGTGGAGCACAGTTCTCCTCTGACACACACGGGGACACCATGAGTGGGATCTGCTTATGAAAAATCATCCACTGAGAACCCTGTGGGCACAGTTCTCCTCTGACACACACAGGGGCACCATGAGTGGAATCTACTTATGAAAAATCATCCACTGAGAACCCTGTGAGCACAGTTCTACTCTGATACACACGGGGCACCATGAGTGGGATCTGCTTATGAAAAATCATCCACTGAGAACCCTGTGGGCACAGTTCTCCTTTGACACACACTGGGGCACCATGAGTGGAATCTACTTATGAAACATCACACACTGGGAGCCCTGTGGGCACAGTTCTCCTCTGACACACACTGAGACCCCTGTGGAAAACAGTTCTCCTCTGACACACACTGAGACCCCTGTGGGCACAGTTCTCCTCTGACACACACTGAGACCCCTGTGGGCACAGTTCTCCTCTGACACACACTGGGAGCCCTGATTTGGAGTCAAGGCCACTGGTCCGACCACCAACCTCACTGCTTCTCCTCCAGCCTGGACCAACCTTCCTGGTGGGCAAGTGTCAGGATTCTGCACAAGGCAGATGTCAAGTCAACCTGCCATGCATCTGAATTTTGAGGCACCAATTTAAAAAATGTAGGGAAATCGGATTAGTCATTAATTCAGCCTCCACCACAGATAAAATAGTTTCAAAGCTCTTGAGAGTGCATCTTTGTGCTCCTTTAAGTTCATTAAACTCTTTAAAATTTCAACAGAAGTGGCTTTCAGAACCACATGATCTACCTGTCGACTAAGATTTAGCAGTTTCCCTGTTTTATTGACAGAAGTTTCAGCGTTGAAAGGCATCTAAATCCTATGTTTCTGGATTCCTTAATGGAGTGGAAAATTTAATAAATTCACAGTCATGCTTATGATTCAATTTTCTTCTTTTAGAAAAGTTGAGTCCTGGTGTGGCGCTGGAGGATAAGCACTGGACTGCTAATAGGAAGGTTGAAATCCACCAGCCACTCTAGGAAACCCTGTATTGATAGTCAACAGCACACAACAACAAGTATGACTTACCTATTGTTGGAGGTCTAGATACACACATACAGTGATAAGTTTTAGAAAAAGAAATAAACTAAAATGAATAAAAGAATTGAGGAAACAGGAGAGTCGGACTATTTCTGAATGTTTAGCCACTGAAAGCCTTCTGAATGAAAACAAAACATTGTCAGATATAATGTTAGAACATGAAAGCATGATGAATGTCAGCCAACACTGATAGAGTGTTGGAAGATGAGCCCCTCATGTTGGAAGGCACTTAAAAATGACTGGGGAAGAGTTACCGCCCCAAAGTAGAGTTAACTACAATGACATATAGGAGAAAAGTTGCTCGGACTTTCATGTGCTGATGGGACGCAACTCAAATGAGGAGGCATTACTGCAAACGTTCATTAATTATCAGAATGTGGAATGTACAAAGTATGAATCTAGGAAAATTGTAAGTTGTCAAAAATGAAATGGAAGGCATAAATATTGACATCATAGGCATTAGAGAAGAGAATGAACTCATGGACTTCCAGAAGAAAGAACAAATCTCTTTTCTAACAGTCCAGACATAAGGAGCCCTGTTGGTTAAGCACTGGGCTGCTGGCCACAAGGTCTGCAGTTTAAAACCACCAGTCACTCCACGGAAGAAAGATGAGGTTATCTGCTGCCCTAAAGATTTCCAGTCCTGTAAACCCTGGTGCGGTGCTGTGGGTCAGTGCGCCAGACTGCAAAGCCATTTGAACTGCAAGGTTAGCAGTTCAAGCTCACCAGTTGCTCCTTGGAAACCCTATCCAGGGTCGCTATGGGTCAGAACCAACTCAATGGCAATTAACAACAACAACAACAAAACCCTATACAGGGTCACTGTGAGTCAGAACTGACTCAGTGGCAGTGGGTTCAGTTTGATTTACAGTCAGAACACTTTTTAGAAACAAAGATGGAGAGACTTTGACTCACGTACATTGGACATGTTATCAAGAGGGACTAGTCTCTGGAAAAGGACGTCATGCTTGGGTCAGCACAAAAGAGACAGACTCTCAAGGACATTGACCAAGTGGCTGCAACAACCAAGTGCCAAGTGGCTCAGACATCACAATTGTGAGGCTGGTGGTGAGCCAGGCAGTGTTCTGTTCTGTTGTGCATAGCATCACCGTGAGTCAGAATGGACTCAATGAACCTTAATAATAACAACCACGGAGTCCTGGTGTGGCACTGTAGGGTAAGCACTCCACTACAAGGTCGGTTAGAATCACAAGGTCGGTGATTCACACTAACCAGCTACTGTTGTTGTTGTTAAGTACCGTGGAGTCGGTTCCGATTCACAGCGACCCTGTATAGGGTTTCCAAAGCTGTAAATCTTTACGGGAGCAGAACACCTCATCTTTCTCCCGCGGAACCGCTGATAGTTTCAAACTGCTGACCTTGAGGTCAGCAGCCCGATTCATAACCACTACACTACCAGCTACTCTTAGGAATCCCTAAACAGGGTCACTAGGAGTCGGGAGCAAGTTGGCAGCACTTAATAACACAAGATCTATAGGGACCCCTGGTGGTCCAGTAATTAAAGATGCTGACTGAATTTTCCTGAGCTTGAATGCGTCATCAGCCAGAGTGGGAGGCCAACGTGGCAGTCTGTTTCCATAAGGATTCCTGCCTTAGAAACCCGATGGGACAGTTCTGCTCTTTCCTGAGGGTCAGTGTGAGTCAGAATTGGCATGATGGCAATGGGTCTGGCAACAGGTACCAAGATTTAACAGTTCCATAGTTTATTGATGAAAATTTCTGTGTTGAAAGGCATATAGCTCTTGATGTGCCTGAGTTAACTGATGTGGTGAAAAATCTCATAGATTCACAGTCAAGTTCATGATTGCATTTTCTTTCATTCTTTACAAAAGTACTGTAAATGAGAACCCTTGGCTTCCAATGTTCTTCCATTTCTGTGACTTCTGATTACATCCTGCCCTTGGCCAATCAACCGGCCATGAATCCTGGATCTTTCTGGAATAAAGTGCTGACTCATGGTTCTCCATCTGACTCCAACCTTGGTAGCCAACCTCAGTTGTCACCTGTACTTTATGCTCCAGCCAACTGGGCCTACTCCCTCTTCTCCTTTTGGAGTGCCCCATACCCTCATCCTCTAAGACAGACTCAGATCTTGACCCTACCCACCCCAACCGGAAGTGGTTGTGCTCTGAGATCCAGTAGGACTGACTTTGTCTGTGCTATGCAATGCGGTCCCTAGTCTCCTACATTTTATTATGTGAGCAATCGCCTTAATTTTGCTGTTCAGTTATAATCTTTTAGGATAAACAACCGTCTTGCTTACCTCTCGTGTTTCTGTTGTACTTCTTACCAAGGCACTTGTTGTTTTTGTTGTGAAGTGCCGTCGAGTTGGTTCAGACCCAGAGCGACCCGGTATAGGGTTTCTGAGAAGCAGCTGATAAGTTTGAACCTCCAACCTTGCAGTTCAAAGCGACTTTGCAGTCCAGTGCGTTGACCCACAGTGCCACACCAGGACTTCACCCAGGCAATTGGCAAGTTGAATAAGTGATTGTAGATCTTGCTCCTTTTCCTCTTTGGCCTGGAAGGGAGACATGTAGTATAGAGTTAAGCCATTATACCTTACCTGCCTGCATCTTTGCACCCCTGTCCCTCTACCAAATTGTAGGAGATCATTGATCATCCCAAGTAATGCTGATTGTGCAAAGCATGGGCAGCTAACACAAAAATGAAACATCTGTTGTTTGAACCCACCAGCTGATCGGTAGGGGGAAATGAGGCCTTCTGCTCCTGTAAAGATTTGTTGTTGTTAGGTGCCTTCTAGTTGGTACCGACTCATAGTGACCCTGGGCACAACAGGATGACACACTGCCCGGTCCTGTGCCCTCCTCACAATCATTGCTACCCTGAGCCCATTGCTGCTGTCACTGTGCCAATCCATCTCCTCGGGGGTCTTCCTCTTTTTCACTGACCCTCCACTTTACCAAGCATGATGTTCTTCTCCAGGGCGTGGTCCCTACTGATAATATGTCCAAAGTAGGAGAGATGCAGTCTGGCCATCGTGGCTTCTAAGGAGAACTCTGGCTGCACCCACACATATCTGCAGCCTCAGCAACCCTATGGAGCGGTTCTCCCCTGTCCTAGGGGGCCGGTCACTACCAGTCAGCATTGATCGGATAGCAGTGGGTCTGGGTTTGAGTTCCACATTAATCGTCCTGGCTATTTTCAACAACAGACCAGAGAATCAATAGCATGTGTTCCCAGAAGACCCTTATTTGTGGAGTCACTGACCGTGAAATGCACATGAAACATGCTGGCAACACAGCCAAGAAAAGCTGATCTCTGGAGAGGTAGATAGCCTCCGTTCTCACCCGCTGGTGTAGTCCTGTAGAGAAACTGCTACAGGGCTCCTGAGTCAGGACCAACTCAACAGCACTCAACAACATTGCCACACTCAGGCCCATACACCTGAAGGCGACCCTGTGTTTGCACATAGGAAAATCTTTCCCCAGGATCAAGAGAACTGAGAATTAACTGGGCCAAACTCACGCAAAACTACAGAAACAAACATGTGTTCTTCATATCTCCTATTTATATCTTTGCTCCTTTTCAGCATCCTGCTTTGAAGCTCACCTTTTATGCCTAATTCACAGTAATGTCTTGGAGATGTTGTGATCAACGTTGAGTTCTGTTGAGTTGATTTGACTATAGCGACCCTGTGTAGAGTTTACGAGGACTGGCTGATGAGCTTGAACCGTAGACCTTGCAGCTCAAACTGACTGTATGGTCAAGTACTTAACCCACAGCACCACACCAGATAGAAACTGACAATATACTATCCTTTGTGGCATTATTTGGAGCCCTGGTGGTACAGTTATTAAACGCTTGACTGCTAACCAAAAGGTCAGCAGTTCAAGCCCATTGCTCACTCCTTGGTAAAAAGATGTAGCAGTCTGTATCCTTAAAGATGTACAGCCTTGGAAGCAACCTGGGACCGTTCTAGCCTGTCCTAGAAAGTCACTGTGAGTCTAAATGGACTCAATGGTGAGGGTTTGGATTGGGCTTTGGTCTGACATTATTTGCATTTTCAAAAAAATGTGTAGAGAAGACAACACTTCCTTAAAAACTAAGGCCCCTTTGAAGATGGAACTTTCAATGTAGGAACCACCTGGGGACATGCGCATATAGTTTGGCGATAACACTTGGGGTTTGATGGGACTGGGGATGATATGTACCAGGTCTCTGTCTCTTAGTTCTCCTTATAAAATGGTGAAAATAAGCTGTATCCTCCCAAGGTTGTTCTGAGGATTACAGGAACTATTACTTCTGTCAAGAAGCGGTAACGTTTTGAGATTTTTCCCTCGTTGCAATATAGCCCATGGAAGAAAGATAAGATTGCCTGTTCCTGTGCAGATTTTGTCTTGGAAACTCCATCTGGGGTCACTAGATGTTGGAATGGCAATCGGTTTGGGTGGGTAGGTACCACAGAGCAGTTTAGCCAGCTCACATGCTGCCAGAAGACAAGATACTCAGTCAGAAACAGTAACTTCATTATTCACAGCAGACTACTGATTCACTGAACCCCTAGTTCCAGAGTGTTATACAAAGAGTGGTGGCCATAAGGGGTACATCACCCAGAACCCCAAGCTTAGGGACCCCGAGTCTGTTATAGTGAGTAGTATGCACGCCTACCTTTGATCCAGAAGGAGACATTGTGATTGTTACTTCTGTTGCTATTGGATACCATTGAGTCAGCTCCAAGTCATAGCTTACCAACAGGAAGTAACAGGGTGAAATACCACCCGGTCCTGCAGCATCTTCATGATGTTGAAGCCAGTGTGGTTGTCATTGTGTGGTCAGGCTTAATGAGGACTTCACCAAACATGAAGTCCTTCTCCAGGGTCTGGTCTCCCTTGATGACACATCCAGAGTAAGCACAGTGAAGACTTTGGAATATTCTGTTGTGATCCATAGGGTTTCCACTGGCTAATTTTGGGGAGTTCATCAGCAGGCTCTTGTTCCTACTCTTTCTTAGTCTAGATGCTGTTGAAACCTGTCCACCATAGTTGACCCTGCTAGCATTTGACATACTGGCAACATAGCTTCAAGCATCTCAGCAACATACATGACACCACTGTAGGATGAACTAACAGAAGGCCACTGGATGTTCAATACAATGAACAATAGTTGTGTCTACTCTCTGGTCAGGAGGGAAATCTATATTCTTCTGTGTAACTATGTGCATGCAATGTCCTTCAATCTGTCCTTAAATATATAAACGAGAAGAAAGACAGACAGTACCTCTGCTGGCAAGACATGCAGAATTATGAGTAGATTCCACTCATAATGTCCCACATGTGTGTATCAGAGCAGAACTGTGCTCCACAGGGTTCTCAGTGGATGATTTTTCATAAACAGATTCTACTTATGGTGCCACCACGTGTGTCAGAGTCGAACTGTGCTCCACAGGGTTCTCAATGGGTGATTTCTCATTAGTAGATTCCACTTATGGAGCCCCTTGTGTGTGTCAGAGTAGATGTGTTTTATAGTCTTTCTTTTCAACGACTCTGACATTTCGGAAGCAGATTGCCAATTTCTTCTGTGGCACATCTAGGTGAACTCTAGTTCCAAATTTCAGCTAACAGCTGAGAGAGCAGCCATTTAAGATGAGGAGGTGTGGTGATTGCTAACCAAAAGCTCTGTGGTTCAAACCCACCCACTAGGTCCTACCTGGATGAGAGATGAGGCGGTGTTGTTCTATGAAGATTTACAGCCTTGGAAACCCTGTGGGCAGTTCTATTGCTTTCTGTAGGGTCACGGAATCAGAATCAACTTGAAGAAACCAAACCCACTGCCATTGAGTCATTTTGACTCCTAATACCCTTAAGAACTGAGTAAAAGTGCCTTCCAGGGTTTCCAAGGCTGTCGTCTTTAACAAAGTGGTCTGCCTCATGTTTCTCCCAAGAAGCAGCTGGCGGGTTTGAACTGCCAACCTTTTGATAAGTAGAGAGGGTTTTTTTACAGGCCCTTGATGGCACTTAACAACAACAACATTATACAAGGAACTCGAGTCATGCTGTGGGGTAAGCACTGGACTGCAAGCCACAAGGTCAGCAGCTTAAACCCACCAGCCACTCCTCAGGAGAGAGGTGAGACTCTCTGTCCCTGCAGATTTGCAGCTTTGGAAGCTCTAGATGGGGATTGTATGAGTCACAATTGAGAGCATGGCAGTGAATTTGATTTCTGAGTTTGTTTCTATCAGGAGGTTACATAGAGCTGGACTTCTCTAACATTATGTGCACACAACGTTCCTGGGCTTCCTGTTGAGAGGGAGATTCTGACTCAGCAGGGTGGAGGCAAGGCCTGAGATTCAGAAAGCACCCAGGCGAGGTCGCTGGCCTAAGATGGAAGTAAAGCATCTGGGATGGCGAAGGGAGGTGGAGGGGTCTCATGGCAGCAAGACTTGCAGACAGGGAGAGTAATGCTGTCTCCAGAGCCCCCTGGCATCTCTCTCCTGCGGGCTCGGCCCCCACTGCTTACTCAAGTCCTGCGTAGATGCTGTTCCTCTGGGACTGGCCCCTGCTCCACCTCCTAAAGCAGACGGCAGACGTCAGCAGCAGCCCCTGGAGGGACCGGGGCTCTCGCTCACACCCCTCCCTCCTGGGCGCTTTTGAGGATGAACAGAGACCATCTGAGGAGCAGACTCTGCTGGTTGTGAATCACGTTCCCGACATCTCTCGATCGTGCTAAGAAGCCAAGCTGACAGGAAGCAGCTCTGCTTCAGAGAAGCGTGCTCCGCTCCAGAATCAGTCCGTCCTGTGACGTCAGAACTGCAGATCAGGAGCCATGTCTCCAAGGTGCAGAGCAGGAAGGGGAGACCAGTAAGACCCGCCTCTAAGAACTCCTTATGGAAATTGGACAAAACCAAACAACCAGAGTCCTTTCTGGTACAGTGCCCAGGGCTTCGAGGTGACTCAAATCCATTTATGTCAACTCATCAGATATTGGTTGAGTGGCTTCAGGTGGTGGGCCGCGCTCTGTGTGACGCTGACATCAGTAGAATGAGCACTTCAGTCACCGGAGAAACAGCAGGCAGTGAGGGCGGTGAGAGCCGGCTCACTGACGTTGGGCACACATCAGGGAAGGCCAGCCGATAGGAAAGGAAGTCATATTTGGTCACTGTTACTGGGCGCTGTCTAGTCAATTCTGACTCATAGAGACTTTGTAGGACGGAGAGGAACTGCCCACATAGGATTCTCTAGGCTGTCATCTTTATAGAAGCCAGCAGCCTCTTCCTTCTCCTGCATGTCTGCTGGGCGGGTTTGCATAGTCAAGTGCGTACCACTGTTTGGCCAGGGATCCTTTGGTAAAGCAACAAGTCAACAAAGATGGAAAAGCCTCTATAAGATGGGTTGACAGAAATACCACAATGAACTCAAACGTAGCGAGGATTATGATTGTGAAGGTGGGGCAGGCAGCATTTGGGTCTGGTGTCTATCAGGGTATCATGGGTCTGGTCCGAGTCAACAGTGACTACCAACAGCTCAAAAGTATTAGAGCTGTTTTCTCCAGATCTGGATTCCAGGTAGAGATGCCGAGAGTCACGGCCATCCACCTGTCTCTGCTCACCCAGTCCCATGCTTTCCTTACTGTGTTCCCCCAATTCAAAACCAAGGGGTTCCACAGTCCCATAGATGAAGTTGAGATCTCTCACGCCTTCTTGCCCTCCATCCCAACCCCATTCTGTTCTGAAGTAGAGGTGTAAACATAGGATTTACAACAAAGCCTGTATGCAAACAACAGCTCAGTGCACGTCCTCCCCCGAATAACCCGGGGCTGAAGTTCCCCGGGGGCAGTGGGAGAGGAATGAGGGCATCCCTGGGTTTTTCTTGAGTTGCTGCTGGGCTGGTTGGCACTGCCACTCTTTCTGTTAGCAGCCCAGTGACTTAATGTTGTGTCACTAGGGCACATTCCATGACAAGAATCAAATATACTTTCTGAGCTGCATTGAACGGAGGCCAGAAGCCAAGCCCATCTTTGTCAGCCTAACTACAGGTAGGGGAGGTATTCAGTCACCCACAGAGTGCAATGGGTGCTCTTCTTACTTATCTGGGAGACTGTGATGAGGGACAAGGGAGCCGTTAATGGATCTCAGAACCAGCAACCAGAAGACCCAGCTTCTTCTGAGGCTAACACGCCAGAGGTATCTTCCATAGCATGTTCCTAGAAGGCTTCATTCTTTGGACCCCGTTGATGGGCAGTTCAAACCCACCTAGCTGCTCTGGAAAGGAAAGGCCTAGTGATTTGCTTCTGTAAAGATCTCAGCCTTGGACTTAGTTCTCCTCTGGAACGTGGGGTCATTATGAGTTGGGGTTGACTGGACAGCACCTAAAAACAGCACCAACAGTGGTTTCCATAACACACCTTGGTCATATTTCATTACTGTATTTTCCTTAAAGCATCCCAGTTTCCTACCAAGTCCCATCTGACACACCGACCCATTCAGAGGGTGGCCCATGATCCTTAGAGTCTTTTAACCCATTTGCGCTTGGTTTGACTCCATTGTTGTTGTTAAGTGTCATTGAGTTGGTCCCAACCCATAAGGCTCCTATAAAGAGTTTCCAAGGCTGCAAATCTTTGCAGGAGCAGAAAGCTGATGGTGGGCTTGAATTGCAGTCCTTGTGAGTCACAGTCCAGTATTCAGCCTATGCAGCCACCATGTTCCCTATGTATCTACGGAACCAACTCCAAGGCACTTAACAACAACAACACATACACACCTGGAGTCCTGGTGTGGCTATGGGATAATGCACTGCACCACAATGTTCATTTGAACCACAGGGATGGCGATTCAAACTCACCAGCTGATCCTTGGACGCTCTATACAGAGTTGCTATGAGTCCGAGCTGATCCAGTAGCACTTAGCACCTGTATATCTATAGGTGTACAGAATCAGGAGGGACCAGTCGCTGGAGAAGGATGTCATGTTTGGTAGGGTGGAGGGTCAGAGAAAAAGAGGAAGACCCCCAGAGGGATGGATTGGCAAAGTGGCAGCATCAATGGGCTCAAGCGTGGCAATGATGGTGAGGTTGGACCAGAACCGGGCAGTGTTTCATTCTGTTGTGCATACGGTTGCTATGAGTTGGTACTGACTCGATGGCACCTAACAACAACTAACAACACCATTGCTGTTGTTGTTAAGTGCCACAGAGTTGGTTCAGACTCATAGTGACCCTGTGTAGGGTTTCCGAGAAGCTCCTCATGGGTTTGAACTGCTGACCTAGCAATTAGTAGTCCAGTGGCACTGTACTCCCCTTTGTGCCATTAAAAAACATCCAACACCAGTCTTCTCACATAAAAAGTTGTAAAGGCAAAACACAAACATTTTTTTTAAAAAAGAGGTTTGGGTATGGGGAAAAAAACAAAGAAAATCAGAAGTCAGGTGCTGATACGAGGAAGCAATGTCGTCTGTGTTCTCCTCAGTCCTACTCACATCACCGGCTATCCCAGAGAAGTGCATCATGCGTCTCTTTCTGGAATGTTTTTCACTAGGCAACAGCTTGCTTTCAACCAGCTACTCAACCAAGCATGGATACTGTCGCCTACAAATTCCCAACTTCATCAGAATGCCCCGCACTTGGCTGTGTGCCCTTGGTTTTCTGGGCAAGAATCGCTATGTGCCGAGATGAATGGAACACACTGGGAATCAGCAAGTACGATGGGGCCACCCTTGACTTTGGAGAAGCATTCTTGAGTAAGTTTAAGGAGAAACCACCATTAATGGTCCCACGGCATATCAGCCACCATCCGTCTGTGCTGTGGTGCTGAAAGCTGTACCGCCGGTACTTCAAATCCTGGCAAGACTACTCATGAGGGACAGATGGCAACTGAGCTTTCATACTACGACAATTAGGAAGAAAGACTAAGTGGTCGACTTCTGAAAACCCTATGGATCCTATAGAACCTTGTCTAGTAGAGAGCTGACAGGTGAGTCCCTGATGCTGGAAAGCATTGACAATACGCAGTGACCTCAACCATGGTTTCAAATGTACTGATGATAGTGAAGAGGGTACCTGATTGGGCAATGCCTGGTTCTCTTCTCATGGAGTTGCCGTGAGTCCGACCATATTCAACTCAACAACAGGTATACCAAGCCACAGCCTGTTCTGGCTTGGCTATAGCAGATGATGGTGATGATGGTACCAGATCGGCAATGTCTTGGTCTCTAGTCACGGAATTGCCATGAGTTACAGCCCAGTCTACTCGACAACAGGTGTGGCCTGTTCTGGCTAGGCTAAAACAATCCCTGCAGTGTCTCACTATCCAGCACCCTAGCCCTGGGGTGACCACACACACGGGCCACTTCTTCACCTCCCCCCTCTAGTCAAGGACTGCTCTGCAGCTGACCTGCCCAGAGTCACAAGTAGAAACACGGGTAGACCTGGAGTCTCCAGTGAACACACTGGAACACAAGGATTAAGTTGTTTTGCCCTAACTTCTCAGAAGTTCTTTACATGCCCAGATTTTTCCAGAACTGTTTTATGGGTTGTCAAACACCTCCAGCTCTCGGTCCACACCTTTAATAAATGTCCAGACCTCCAGATATACCTCGCAAGCCACAGGCCCTCAACCGGCACATAACAACAACAACAACAGATGGTGCCTCTGAGTTAGCTGTTGAGCGTATTAATCATTTGCTTTATCCAGGCGTTCCCCGTGAAGTTAGGGTTCATTCTATAGAAGGCTCTAAGCCTAATAGCAAGGTCTGTGCATGGAAGCTCCCAGGCCTTGACCCAGAACAAACACCAAGTCTGATAGACTGCAGCGTGCTCCCTGATCAGTGAGAGAACACCACGAGTCCTAGTCCTCTAGTGCTGAAAGACCACAGCCAGGCTTTGATAGACAGACAGACGGATTCTCTCACAGTTTAAGAGGTTAGACATACGAATACAGGACACCAGCTCTAAGGGAACGTTCTCTCTCTCTCTCTGGGCTCTGAGGAGAAGGTCCATGATTCTTCAGCCTCGATTTTTGGGCTCCCTGGTGATCCTCATGTGGCCTGCATCTCTCTTCCCCAATCTCTGTTCTACTTCTTGTTTCATCTCTTTTATATCTCAAACAAGAGTGACTCAAAATATCCCCTACACTAATATTGTCTCATTAACATACCTGCCAAATGAGATTCTAACCACAGGTATAGGGTGAAGATCTGTAACACGTACTTTGAGGGGAAGGATTACAATTTAATCCATAATAGGTGTGAAGGAGAAAGAAGTCACATTCTTGGTAGACAAATCTAAGGTGGGCTGGGACATGAGGGAAATGAAATAACTAACATAGAACCCAAAGTAGAAAAAGCATGCCCAACATTAAAAAATAAGACTGTCCAAGATACAGAATCCTGTGTGCGAAAACCAGCTCACATCCTGCATCTTTTGTTCCCTTGTGAAACTTCCTTAAAATTATTTTTCAGGAACTTGAGTATAATTCAGAGCATGCACAGAATCTTCAACCATGACCAAGGTATGACCTTCCAGCAGGAAATGCTGCTAAATCTATCCCATAATAAGTGATGACCAGCATCCGGGAAACCTTTACAGCAGAATCCATCTTGCAGAAAAGCTGCACACACTTCACCTTACCTCTCAACTGGGCAATTTCCAGGAAGAAATGCCAAGTGTCTTTCTTTCCTGTTCCGTGCTTTCTTCTCATCACGATGGCAAAAGGACAGTTGCCCTGTTTACAACTTGCTCAGACAAGACATTCTCTGACTTGCCCACATGTAGCCCCTCTGATTTGTATGAAGAACCTGATCTCTTGAGTTGTTATTCTTAATTAGCAGAGAAACAATCCTACGATTAGGGGAGGGTTCTCAGGCAAACCCACTAACAGAGGCAGATAGAAGTAACTAGTTGGCTTGTTTGCAACTAAAACTAAAGTAAGAGTTGTGTTTACAAACACCTGAGAGATGGTTTCTACAGGAAGTTGAAAGCAAGAGACCTATTTGGCCTGCTCTTCCTTTCTCTCTCTCTTTTCCCTTCTTCCTTTCTCTCTCTCTTTCTTTCTTCTCCTTCACTGAAGATTTTATTGTGGCTTAGGTGGGAGTTCACAGAGCAAATTAGCTTGTTACTCAGCAATTCAGACACATTTTGTTTCCTGACATTTCTTGCCATCCCCTCAAGGTAACAACACTCTTCCCACTTCCTCTCCGGACTCCGTGTTTCTGTTTGTCCACCTTTCCTGCTCCTTCTTCCTTCTGAATTTGTGTCTGGCGTGGGGGTGGGGGTGGGGGTGGAGGATGAAGATGGGAGTGGGAGCAAATGCTTCCCTCTTTGTCTTGGACTGTTGACTGTTCTAAAAAGCACAAGCCTCTCTGGTGTCATTGTTCGTTCTAGGCTGAAAGTTGAGCAGTTGCAAAGTCTTGAGGCTTTCACAATATGCTCTCAGGCCAGCACGTCTGCTCTTTGTGATGACTTTGAATTTGTTCTACCTTTTCTCCCACTCTGTCCGGGACCTTCTATTGTGATCCCAGTCAGATCGGACAGTAGTGGTACCCAGGAACCCTCTGCTCGTCCTGATCTCAGACCGGCCGTGAAGGCAGCAGTCCATGGGGTCCATCAGTCCCTTGGATGAATTGCTTCCTTGAGTCTTTCATTTTCTCCAGTCTTCTTTGCTCTGGATGGGAAGAGATCAATAGTTGTATCTTAGAAGGCTGCTCAAAAGCTTTTAAGACCTTGGTCTCTATTCACCAAAATAGGGTGTAGAACATTGTCTTTAAGGACTCTGTTGTACCAGTTGACCTAGATGTCCCCAAGACAATAGTCTTGGAAATCTGAGATGCAGTGACCAGTATGCATAGGCAGGATTTCTCCATGGTTTCTGCGCTAGATTGCTGAGGCTGTAATTAAAAGGATCAGCATAGCTATTGTTGTTCTGTGCTGCCGAGTCAATCCGACTCATAGCAACCCTGTAGAGGGTTTCCAAGAAGCAGCTGGTGGGTTTGAACTGCCAGCCTTGTGGTTCGCAGTCCAGTGCTGATCGTACAGTGCCACACAGGAATTAGCTACCTGAAGAAGACTTGGCCCCGGTTAACACTCTAATACATGCACTATTTTCTCTCAATAAAAAAGGAGGACAATGGCATTTCCTTTATGTTCTTTCTTTGCTGACACTTCACCTCGTCTTGCACTCCTCAACCTTAAGCGTCATCTCTATTTGCATGGAACTCTAGTGATACTGGGCTTAAGAACTTGGCTGCTAACTCGAAGATCAGTGGTGGAGTCCAGCAGTTTTCTAATGGAAGATGACAATCTGATTTTGTACATATCACAGTTTTGGAAACCCTTTGTCCCACAGGGTCTCCATGAACAGGGACTGATGCCAGGGCAGTGGGTTACTCAGATCATATATGTTGTGTGGGAGTTTGTGTTAGGTGTTGTTGAGTTCATTCCAATTTGGAGCAGCACCAAAATCTCACATCTATGAGATCAAAAGGTCAATGTTTACTCTAAAGAAAAGATGAGAAGTTAAGGAAGCAGGGAAACTAGAGCCCTGGAAACAGAACAACCTGAATGCACTGGAAGAGAAAAACTGACACATTGTGAAAAAGGCAACTAATTCCACCCAACAACTTGTGTTGTTGTTGTTGTTGTTGTTAAGTGCCGTGGAGTCGGTTCCGACTCACAGTGACCCTGCACAGGGTTTCCGAGGCTGTCAATCTTTATAGGAACAGAACGCCTCATCTTTCTCCCACGGACCAGCTGGTAGTTTTGAACTGCTGACCCTGAGGTTCGCAGCCCAACTTGTAGCCATGACAGGATCCTATCATTAGCTGTGCAAACTGCCATCAAAATCACAATATGTTTTCCAATGATGCATTTTTGCACTGGGCAGAGCAGACAGATGTGAATCAAAAAGCACAGAACAAAACAAAAAACAAATCCACTGTCGTTGCGTCGATTCTGACTCATAAATGACCCTCTAGGACGAGTAGAACTGCCCCACAGGGTTTGAGAGACTATCAATCCTTACTTTGTGCAGACAGCCTTGTCTTTCTCCCAAGCAGTGGCTGGTGAGTTTGAACAGACAACCATTTGGTTAGCAGTCGAATGCTCAGCCCACTGGGGCTTCATGTGTGAACCAGACATAGGAAGACCTAAGGTGGATCTGAGTCACTCTGAAAATTGCACTCACCAGGCCCTGGGAAATGAGTGGCAGGCATCTGGGGGACATCTGCTGTGTGGGGTCGACACTCTGGCATTCTGAAGAGTCACTGGTTTATGAAACTTGCAGAAACACTCCCCAAAATGAACCTTTTACCCTGTCATTGTTTAAGGACGGCCAGGGGCATGCACATCTGCCTACATTCTGCCCAGTGAAACCTAGGACCAAACTCCAGGTAGATGCTTGTCCTCATATTTAGGTCTTGTTTTGAGAGGCATGTTGACCGACAGTGGCATTTTTGCTGGCTATCCGTTTTGGTTTCTGCTCTAAGGACGTTGATACAGAATGTGAGTTTAATGATTGCTTCTCCTCTCTGAGAGACTTGCAGGAGGCATTCTATGACCTGGGGCAAGGAGAAGCTGTGTGTTGTGGGTGACAATGATTCTCTGTGTTGTCAGCTGCTCTCTTGGCACAAGAGTGTGTCAGGAGGGTGAGTGCTTACTACATGATGGTGATAATGAGGGCAGATGGGGTGGTGGGCTTGGGGGGATTGAGAGGGAGGTGAAAAATTCCTGCTCGACCCTCTTCCTATTTACTCCCAACAAACCCTCATGTTTTCTGTGACCAACAGCTCTGTACACAGTCACATTGAGCTACCTTGCGCAGATATTTTCCTGAGCAGATTTTCTGCTAAAACGGGCTTAACTAATGATGGAAAGAATGTAATCCGTCTGTGAAAATCCCTTAATCCTCCTGGAAACAAAACAAAAACCAAGCAGTTGCAAAAACACTTGCTGAATAAATGTCATTTATCTCGGCTTCACTTCATCGTCATTAACCAAATAGGAAAGGAGCCCTGAGAGCATAGTGGATTACAAGCTGGGGTGTTAACTGCAAGGTCAGCAGTTCGAATCTACCAGTAACTCCATGAGAGAAAGATGAGGCTTTCTGCTCCCATAATGGTTTACAGCCTCAGAAACCTATGACGCAGGGTCATTATATGTCAGAAGTGACTTGGCACCACACCACCAGCACCAGGTGTACCAGGGAGTGGCCATCCGGTAGTTTCTACTAAATGGATCAGGCACTGGAGGGTGTGGAAAATGAAGACATGAGGAAAGATCGGGTTGCTTTTGGATAAGACTTTGATAAGCTGAAGACGGTAATAATCGTGGTCCTCTTGATAGTGAAAGTAACAATCAACATATTTTTCATTTTTAAGGTCCCTGGGTGGCTCCACAGCATAAGCACTGGACTGCAAATCACAAGGTCAGTGGTTTGAGCCCACCAATGGCTCCACGGGTGGAAGAGGAGGCTTTCTGCTCCGTCAAAGATTTACAGAATCACCTTGACAGTACTCACCAACACAATAACAGCTAGCCGAAAGGTTGAGAGTTCCAGTCCTTGTTGTTGTTGTTGTTGGGTGCCACCAGGTCAGCTCTGACCCACAGCTACCCCATCACGATGCTGCTGCTTACCTTCTCCATGTTGAACTAACATTCTCACTACCCTTCTCTGAATTGTTCCACCACCATTGACTGAACTCACTGCCCCACAGCTTCTCATCTAACCTTTCGAGTTGTCCTTGTCCACTTGACCTCACTGAGACAATTCGTTAGAAGAGCACAATGCTCAAGGCAGACATACTAAACTTGTTAAGATAAGTCTTTTTGTTGCTGTTCAAAGAAGACTTTTGGTTCAGAAAAGATCACTTCAGGGGCTTCATCCTGCCACAATGGCTCCAGAAAGTCTGGATTCCACTGAGAATTTCACATTCCAAAGGAGCAGATCTTATTGGAATGACATCAGGTTTTGCATTTCAGCTTTGGACTGAGTCTGAGTGTATAAGGATCTCTTGGGAAGAACTGATTTCCCTCTGATTTTGGTCAGAGTCATTAATATGTATGGATTCAAATGCATTGTGTAATACCAACATATGGTTGTTGTTGTTGTTGCTAAGTGCCGTGGAGTCGGTTCCAATCCATAACGACCCTGTATAGGGTTTCCAAGGAGTGGTTTGTGAGCTTGAACTGCTGACCTTGTGGTTCAAACCGACTTTACAGTACAGCATATTAAGCCACAGTGCTACACCTGGAGTCCAGCATATGGTTAGTCAACACTTAATAAATGAATGAATGAATCATCCCTACTGATAAGAGGACTGAGCTTACCGAGGTTGAAGTAGTAACTTCAGAGGCAGAACTTCAGTCCAGAACTGTGTGACTTCAAAGTATGTGCTGTCCTCTGAAGACGTTCTTCTGCTTCCCAGCTGGTAATATTATCCTCACATCATTTCCTGAGTCTCCAGCATTTCATCAGAATCACATGATTAAATCCAGGATTCAGTACATACGGTCACTGTGATGGGACTGACTCACTCCAGCTGACCTGGTCCTTCATCCTCTCACCATCACTGGCAGCTGGGAGTGTGCTGGGACCATTGCACTAATCCGTCTCACCAAGGTTCTTCATGGCCCTCTTTGCCCCTATAGTTCACCAAAGGTGATGTCCTCCTGTATCAATCGAATCCTTCTGACGATGTACCCAAACCAAACTAGTTGGACAGTGTTGTTATCCATGAAGTAGTCATTGGCTAATTTGTGAAAGTGGATTCCTAGGACTTTCTTCCTAATGTTTCATGTGTATATGTTTTCCCACATTTACACAATTTTAAACTCCACGGGTCCCAAATTCAATATTTTCTAATACTCGGCACATCAAAGTCACACCAAATGGGTTTGTTATTTAATTAACTATATTTCACTTTGACTTTTGAACACATTTGACCAGGTTGTTGCAAAATCCTATTGTAAGAGAGTGGAGATGCCGCTATGTGATCAGCAAAGGAATATTACATAAAAGAGCTCTTAGGACGCAAGGTTCAATTTAACAGAATGAATGCTGAGTCTCTCTTAGTTTACTTAGCTAAATACATGATCTATACATTCACATAGGAGTCCAGGTGGTGCAAATGGTTAAGCATTTAGCTGTTAACCGAAGGGTTGGAAGTTCACACTTATCCAACATCTCCTGAGGGGAACAGCTGGGCAACCTGCTCGTGTAACACGACATCCTCAAAAACCCCAAGGGGCAGTTCCGCTCTGCCACACAGGGTTGTCATGAGATGGAATAGACTCAACTTTACCCAACACCACCACCACCATCAAGGAGCTCTGGTAGTGTAATGGTTACGAATCGGGCTGTGAACCGCAAGGTCAGTAGTCCAAAACTACCAGTGATGCTTCAGGAAAAGATGAGGCATTCTGCTCCTGTAAAGATTTACAGCCTCGGAAACCTTGTGCAGGGTCACTATGAGTCAGAACCGACTCCACGGCACATAACAACAACAACCACCACCATCAGGAACACATAATCATACACTTTGCTTGTAAATTCTCCACGAGATGTTTACTTAATGGGATCCATTAAGTCATGATTCACATAACCAAGATCAGCTTACTACACTAGATAGGAAGCTGTCTGAAAATGTAATATCAGGATTACAATGGGAATTAGAAAACAAGGATTCCATTCCCTAGCCCAGTCAATCTTCCGAGGCTCCTGGCCCCGTGTTGTCTCCAGGTAGCTACGTATCTCACGTAGCCTATGAGAAGAAACATCTGCCGTTCACCCTGGTGTTTCCCAGTTGTCCTCCCTGTCAGCGGGTGATCAGATCATGAATTCCACCATCAACATATTGTTACATAAATAGTCCATGTGATAGTTACTGAAATGCACATGGGCCTAATCTTAACTTGATTGTATCTTCAAAGATCTTATTTCCAAATAAGTTCACATTCACAGATATCAGGATTGAGGACTGTGGCATACGTGAAGGTGTGTACGAAGACCCAGGAGGGAGGGCCATTGAGGTGTCTGCCTCATCACTTAGTCCTGGTGCTCCCGTCAGAGAAATACCACAAGTGAGTGGTTTCCACAAACAGAAATGTATTGTCTCACTCTTGTGGAGGCTAGATACTCAAATTCAGGGGGATGGCTCTAGAGCAGGGCTGGTGAACCTTTTTTCTGCCAAAATTGATAGCCTCATGCACGGGCCATACAACATTGTTGTTGTTGTTGTTAAGTGCCATCAAGTCACTTGTGACCCATAGCAACGCTGTACAGGGTTTCTGAGGAGCAGCTGGTGAGTTTGAACTGCCAACTTTGTGGTTCAAACCAACTTTGCAGTCCAGCACATTAACCCCAGTGCCAAAAAATCCTCAACTTAAAAAAATTAGCCTGCTATATTAGCTCTGGTAGCGTAGTGGTTACGAATCAGGCTGCTAACCTCAGGGTCAGCAGTTTGAAACTACCAGCTGTTCCATGGGAGAGAATCTTTCCTCCTGTAAAGATTTACAGCCTCAGAAACCCTATGCAGGGTCACCATGGGTTGGAACTGACTCCATGGCACATAACAACAACAACAACAACATCCCTGGTGTGGCACTATAGGCTAAGCACCAGAACACAAGGCCTTGAACTGCAAGGCCTTCATTTCAAACTCACCAGACGCTCCTCAGAAACCCTATACAGGGTTACTATGGGTCTGAACTGACTTGACGGCAATTAACAACAACTGTGATGGCTGGAGCTGTGGTCAACTTGGCAGGGCTGAACCCTGCTCTAGAGGACAGTGCTCTCTCTGTGGGCTCTGAGGGAAGAAGGTCCTTGTCTCTTACCAGCTTCTGTTTCTTGGTCCCTTGGTGATCTCCATGTGACGTGGCATTTCTCTTCTTCCATCTGTGCCTGTTTGTTTCTTGACTTAATCTACTCTTTTATATCTCAAAAGAAATGGACTCAAAGCGCACCTACACTGATACTGCCTCATGAACACAGCAGAGAAAACCCATTCCCAATGACATAAAAACCACGAGCGTTGTTGTTAGGTGCTGGCTTGTGGATCTGACTCTTAAGGGCCCTGTATCCAACAGGACTAAACACTGTCGCATCTGTTGAGTGTATCCGCACAGTCACGGCTGTCAACCCGTCTCCTTGGGGGTCTTCCTCATTTTCATTGACCCTCCACTTTACAAAGCATGATGTCCTTTTCCAGAACTAGTTCTCCCTGATACCATGTCCAAAGTACGTGAGACAAAGCCTCACCATCCTAACTTTCAAGAAGTGTTCTGACTGTACTTCTTCCAACACAGGTGAATTTTCTTTTCTGGCAGTCCCTGGTAAGTATACTCAATATTCTCCTCTGATACCACAATGGAGAAGTGTCAGTTTTTCTGTGAGCTTCCTTCTTCATTGTTCAACTTTCACATGCATAGCAGATGACTGAAAATATCATGGCTTGGATCAGGTGTACCTTAATTCTCAAAGAGACATCTTTGCTTTTAAATGATTTAATGAGATCTTTTGCAGCTGATCTGTCCAATGCAGTACGTTTGACCTTGTTGTTGTTGTTAAGTGTTGTTGAGTTGGTTTGGACTCATAGTAACCTTATATAAGGTCTCTAAGGCTATAAATCTTTACAGGAGCAGAAAGTCTCATCTTTCTTCTGTGGAATGACTGGGGGCTCAAACTGCCAACCTTGTGGTTCACAGGCCAGTGCTTGTCCTATAAGCCACCTCGCACCCCAAATCTTGACCTTGTTGTTGTTGTTGTTAAGTGCTGTTGAGTCAGTTCCCACACATAGCGAGCCTGTATAGGGTTCCCTAGGAGCAGCTGGTGAGCTTGAACCGCTAACCTTGCAGTTCAAATGGCTTTGCAGTCTGGCGCATTAGCCCACAGCACCACCCCAGGACTCTCTTGGCCTTAGGATGGCATAAAGTATCTGCTTTTTCAATAAACACTGGCAAAATCCCTCGGCCACACTCCCTAACTCATAGGAGAAACTACAGTAGTTCTAAAACCTTTACAAAAAGTCACTAACTACCCAGAATCAAGTGGTTGTTTTCTCCTCCTGAAAATGTGCAAATACCCTATTTAGAAATCACAGTGACGCCGTAACAATAGGCATTCTGTTCCCAGGATTGTTTTGGTCTTGATCATCCTGAATTTTGATAACTGTGCCATCAAACTTCATTAAGAAAATAATGTCGTTATGGAGCACATAACATGGGGAAATGTAATTATTTGGACTCCCAGGAAATAAGCCCTCGTCAGCAGCATGAAGATCAGGGAACCTGTGTCATCTCCTGCCCTCCATTTTCCCTGAATCAAAACTAGTCACCACTCGGGCAGCTAAGGGCAGGCACGTCGGTGATAGAGCCCTGGGAACATCAGGTCACTCAAGTAGCCAAGGCAGCTCCATACATAGCGTGGCTGGACCTTCAGAGGAAAGATAAGGAAGGCCAACTTAGCTTCCTCTACTTTGGCCCTCTCTCACAAGAAAATATAAGGCATGACCTACAATCCAACACCCCTGTCGTTCTGTGGTACTGTGGTAGCTTACATGGTGTTTGGATGCTGAAGGATATGCCATTACTATTTCAGATACCAGCAGAGTCACCCATGGTGCACAGGTTTTAACACACCTTCCAGACTAAGACCAGGAAGAAAGGCCTGGAGATTTTATCATGAGTCCATGGAAAACTTATGGATCGTGAGAGACCATTGTCCCACTTGCTTGTTTACAACACATTATCAGGAAGACATGGTATTTAATGAAGTGGAGGCACAACAGCCACAGCGATGGGCTTGAACGTGCTGATGATTGAGAGGATGGAGCAGGGCCGGCACATTTTGTTTTGTTGTTCATGGGGCTGCCATGAATCACAGCCGGCTCAATGACAGCGATCCGTTTACCATCTATCTATCATCTATCTATCATCTATCTATCTATCTATCTATCTATCTATCTATCTATCTATCTATCTATCATCTATCTTCTATCTCTCTATTGTCTATCATCTATCTATATCTATCTATCTATCTATCTATCTATCTATCTATCTATCTATCTATCTTCTATCTCTCTATTGTCTGTCTATCTATCTATCTATCTATCTATCTATCTATCTTCTATCTCTCTATTGTCTATCATCTATCTATCTATCTATCTATCATCTATCTCTCTATTGTCTATCTATCATCTATCTATCTATCTATCTATGGTTTATCTATGGTCTATCTATCTATCTATCTATCTATCTATCTATCTATCTATCATCTATCTCTCTATCTATCGTCTATCTATCTGTCTATCTATATATCGTCTATCTATCCATCCATCCAACTATCTATCAATGCATGTATCCATCCATTATCCATCAAACCTTTTATCATCTATGTCTCTGTCTCTCTATCTGTCTATGTACCCATTATCCGTCAAAACAGTTACCATCATCCATCTATGCGTTTGTCCTTCTCTCCATCCATCCATCATCCATCAGACCATCTACCTATGAATCTATCCGCTCATCTATCCATTCATACATACATACATCCAATCATCTACCCATCCATCTATCTACTTGCCCATCTATTTATCTATGAATGTATCCACTCATCTATCTGTTGATCTATCTATTCTGGTGTAGATTGCAAAGTTGTTTTAACCACAAGATCAGTGGTTCAAACTCACCAGCCACTCCTTGGAAACCCTATACGGGGTCAGTATGGGTTGGAACTGACTTGACGGCACTTAACAACAGGATAAAATATTAATCAGAAAAATAAAACTCTTTATTAGACTATTTTCAGTTGAAGAGCAAGAGTTGATGTGGCACACAACACAATATAGATCCTTTGTTGTTGTTGTTAAGTGTTGTTGAGTCTTCCGACTCACAGCAACCCTATCAACCTTGTGTAGGATTTCCAAGGAGTGACTGGGGAGTGTGAGATGCAGACCTGGTTAGCGATTAGCAGTCCAGTGCTTACCCTACAGTGCCATACCAGGTCCTCTGTTGTTATTGTCCTTGTTGTTAACTGCTGTCGAGTTGGTTCTGACTCATAGCAACCCTGTATAGGGTTCCCAAGGAGTGGCTGGTGAGTTTGAACCACTGACCTTTTGGTTCAAATTGACCTTGTGGTCCAGCGCTTTATCCCACAGTGCCACACCAGGGCTCCTAGGTTTTCTGTGGGCTAGTTAGCAACTGTAACTCTAGACCAATTTGGGGCTGTACTGGGGAAGAACTCCAATCTAGACCAGATCAAGACATGACAAATAGCTCTGGATTTTTCCTCACCGGCGATTTTAGCAGCTGGTTCAGAGGTCCAGTCCACAGAGGATAGCCCAGGGCCAGGGCTCTGGACAAAGATAAAGATAATGAATGAGACCCCAACACACGCTTGCCATCAGACAGGCTAATGCTATGCTGACACTTTAGATAGGAGCTTGCTGCAGCACATGCAAGGAGCAGAATGATAAGGAATATGCTAGAAGAACCAGCCCAGTGCCACACTTCTTTGGAACATTTATTGAATGTGCCTTGTGTATCATGCAAATGAGTCTCCCTTTGGTTTTGATCTTAGTTGAACCTAGAGAGGAAAATGTCTTTTTATTTGGCATATTTGCAATTTTTTTTTCTATTTCGTAAATATTTTATAATATTTAAAACATTTATAATGAGGACTTTGTGCTTGTTGCAGCAGAAAATAATTAATAATACTTGGCACTTAATGGCACTTTTCATCATTAAGGCTCTTTGTAGACATTAATTAAGAGGAAAGCACCCCATCTTCTCAAAGTGGCTGCTTACTCCCGGCACTCCACAGCAGGAGCATTGGTGGTGCTGGAAAGTCACACATGTCAAATCCAAAACCACGGATCTGCCGAGGCTTTTCTTGATAGATAAAAATAATGCACCGTGGGTTTTCTATTGAATTTCAGCTCCTTCGATTACGGTTTGTAAATATTTTCTAGTCACAACTCTACCCTGCAACTTAATTTTTTCCCTTCAATTACATTTACTGTGATTTTGTTTTATTCCCCAAAGGCAAATATTTTGCTAAGTATTTTGAAATATTCATATGTAAAAAATTCATGAATAAAAACACCCAGTGTGGTTGTATCTATGGAGAAATAGCCCAGAAAACATCAGTCCAACTTTCTTCTTGCCTTTTTTTCTCTCCCTCTGGAGCTCTGGTAGCGTAGTGGTTATGAATCGGGCTGCGAACCTTAAGGTCAGCGGTTCGAAACTACCAGCCACTCCGCTGGAGAAAGATGAGGCTTTCTACTCCGGTAAAGATTTACACCCTCGGAAACCCTGTACAGGGTCGCTATGGGTCGGAACCGACTCAACGGCACATAACAACAACAACTGGAGATTAAGGAGTCCTGGTGTGGCGCTCTAGGATAAGCACTGGACTACTACTAATCCACAAGGTCACTAGTTCAAATCAACCAGCCATACCTTGGAAACCCTACACAGGGTCGCTGTAAGAAGGAATAGACTCAAGGGCACTCAACAACAGCAACAACTGAGATTGAGGTTCATTTGGGCAGAAAGGGTCTTTTTGGGTCTTATTCCTTCCTCATCCAGCTCCCTTTGCTGTTGTTAAATGCCATCGAGTCGATTTCGACTCCCAGGAGCCCCTTGTGACAGGGCAGAATTGTCCGGGGACCTTGCAGGAACACGTGGTCAGGCCTCTTGCATGGAACCAGCGGTCAGCAGCTGGGCACTCAGCCGCCACTCCTCTAGGGATGACTGCCCTATTCTGATGTCTTTCTACACACAGAGATCTCTGTCCACTTGTTTCTGATGGTTGGAATTTTTAAGAAAGTATCTTTAGTTCATAATTCGAGGTGACAAACTGGCCTCCTACTATTTTCTGGTCAAATAGATGCTCTGAGGCCATGGGCCTTCAACATTCAGTCCCTCCCCCAGGCTCATCTCCCTCACACCCGCCTAAGAAGCAGCCTTGGTGGCCCAGTGGCTAAGCGCTCAGCTGCGCCTTGGAAACCCTATACCGGGTCCCTATGAGTCGGAACTGACTCTACAGCTCTTCACAACAGCAGGACTAACTTGTGACATTCTAGATCTTGTGACATTGGGGTGTGGCCCTCAACTAAAATGCTTCTGTTTTCAAACTATGTATTACGGCAGGTACATTATATATATATATATTGTTGTTGTTGTTAAGTGCCATCGAGTCAGTTCCGACCCATAGCGACCCTGTACAGGGTTTCCGAGGGTGTAAATCTTTACGGGAGTAGAAAGCCTCATCTTTCTCCCACGGAACGGCTGGTAGTTTCGAACTGCTGACCTTAAGGTTCGCAGCCCGATTCGTAACCACTACGCTACCAGAGCTCCTTATATATATATATATATATAATTATTATTATTATTATGTTTCTAGTGAAAGTTTGCATCGCATTAGGTTCCCATTTAATGATTACTGCACAAACTGTTCAGGGACACGGGCTACATTTCTCCTAATGTGTTGACGAGTTCATTAACACTATTCTGGATGCTTCATTCCCAATACGCTGTCCCCTCCCCCATCCCCTGTGCTTCAGAGAAAGCGTTGGCTGTTTGAACTCAGAATGCTGCTTTGTTGCAGGTGTACAGTACCTCAGGTGGTATTCTTTATCTTCTGAGGCCATCTGCTATTTGGCTAAAATGTGCCAAATATTTGGAGGCAGGGAGTAGTTTCAATTCAAGGTTTTTGTATCTAACAGCAATATTCGCAGGGAATCCTCCAATCTCAAGAAGTGAAGTAAAGGGTGGACTTCTTAAGAATTTGAGTTCTGTTCCATGTTTTGCTCCCATTCTATCAGGATCCATCTATTGTGTTTCTGATCAGAATAGTCATTAGAATGTCCGGGCACCATCTAGTTCTGGTCTCGGGGGAGATGAGATGGTAATTTGTGTAGACTATTTGTCCTGTAGAATACATGTTATCTTTTGTAAGTCACAATCATAAAGATGCCTACAAGTACTTGTACTTGACCTCCTGGGCTCATTGGAGGGTCCAGCCTGGACATTTGACCATCGTCTATAGAGAGAGACTTTAATAAGATACCCATCACTGTAGTTTCCCCCACTGTATACAGATTTCTCTATCCACAGTCAGTTTCTGGATGAGATTTGTCTACCTCAGGCTCAGATGAGAATTAATTTTCTCTCCAACATCCTCCACATTTACAGGATTTTTCTTTTACATGACTTTATGCCTTCCTTTTAACTTAAACCCACCCTAACCTACTGCCATTGAATCAGTCCCAGCTGATGGTGACCCCATGTGAGTGACCGAGTAGACCTGCCCCACAGAGTTTTCTTGGCTGTATATTTATGGAAGCACATCATCAAGGTTTTCTTCTCAGGTGCCCCTGGTTGGGTTCCAGCCATCAGCAACCGAATCTGCCTCCAGGAGCCCAATCCTAGTCGTTTTATTTCCCCTCCAGCCCCGCAGGGTCGGATAGCCAGGCCTGCAGGTGCTCTAAGGAGCTTTGACCCAAGTGACCCCCTTTCCAAGCAGACACACCTGCAATTACAGAAAGCATGATGGGGAAGTAGTCTACTTTTTCAAAGAACACTCAAAATGCAGATGTGAAAACACGATTGCATCAGACCTCAAAATGAAGGCTCAAAAAGAAACCTGTGGCAGAAGTGTGACTCAGGGGAAGACATACAGAGCTCTGGGTGGACCTCTGGTGGACAACCCTGTGGAATGTGGATTCTGAAGTGACCTTGATGAAGCCCAGTGGTCCAGCCTCCCACCCCACCACCCTACATGCACTACACTGACATCTTCAGAAGGGAAGTTCTTCCTCTCTCACATGACCATATCAAACCTGAATCCGTTTATTCTGTTTCCTTTCATTCTGTTTATGTTCATTGTCTTTAATCGCTTGTTTATGTGTACACAAATAGTCTGAAATGGTACTCTGGATGGAAAGGTTTTTCATTAAATAAACTTACAAGGTATGATCAAGAAAATAATAATATTAATAATCAAGTGCAAAACTTACACCAACCAAGGACCTTACCATCAGCTTCGAGGCTGACCAAACAAATTAAAAACAAACACTAGGGCCCCCAGAGAAGAAAGGAAACAGAATTGAAACGTAAGGAGATGCTTTGCTCTGTAGAAAGAACTGTGGCTATGGTCCATGCTTGTTGGTCAGCACAACGCAGTTTTTCCCTGAACGTTTGTTTCTGTGGATGGGAGGGATCCCTCATTTGTACTGAGGGAAGGTGCATTTGATTAATTTTAGAAACATCAACACTGGAATGTGCTAATTTTTAATTATTTCACTTCCCGCTTGGTATATTAATGCTGTGATTACCCTTGAAAGAGTCTTACCAATGATGATTTATGCAAAACCTAGTCAGCTCCAAGGCACTGTCAGTTTCAATTAAAATTCTCCATGGAGGATGTGCACCAGGGCCCTGTCAGTGGAGGGTTCTCATTATCCTCACGAGCATCACCTTTGTTCACCTCGCTGGGACTCTCGCTTCAGTTGTGCAGCTGACCGCAGAGAGAGGAAATTGTCAAGCACTGGTCTGCTGGTCTTGGGTCCCAGCTAAACCCAGCCAGGGAAATGAGTTTCATCTCTACCTCTCTGCTGATGTAAGGTATTTTCAGAGCTTCAAACTGGCTCATTCCAGTGTGCCCGCTGAGACTTTGCATTTCCAGCCCAGATGGACATAACCCGAATCCACATGTTAATAGGATCCCTAGCTGATTCCTGAGTGTGCGTAATTCATATGAATTATGTACATACACTCTTAGGGAGACCTAATGCACACATATGTATGCATTCTGCTGCATACATCATTGTTGATGTTAAAGTACCATTCTAACTCAGAACGACATTATATAGGATTTCCATGGAGAGGCTGGTGAGTTTGAACCACTGACCTTATGGTTCCAACAGACCTTGTAGTGCAGTGCTTTATCCTACAGTGCTACACTGGGACTCCATATGCATACATAATATGACAACCATTGTTCTTAAGTGCTGTCGAGTCGGTTCCGATTCACAGCAACCCTATATAGGGTCTCCAAGAAGTGGCTGGTGAGCTTGAACCACCGACCCTGTGGTCAAGCTGAATTTGTAGTCCAGCATATCAACCCACAACACCACACCAGGACTCCTGTAATAAATATACATAACATAATAATTCATATTTTCTGCATTATGTGGTGGGCACATATAATATATATATTATAGGTATATATAATGTGACATATGCATTCTTCAATATATGTAATGTATATATATTATACATATTCATTCTTCTGTATATATAATGTGAAACATAGGTTAAGCACTTGACTGCAAGGTTAGTTTGAATCACAAGGTCAGTGGTTCACACTCACCAGTGACTCTTTGGGAACGCTATACAGGGTCTCCATGAGTCAGAAGTGACTCTTGGCACTTAACAACAACAATGAAGAATGTTCTAGTAGGACACTGTAGGGGAAGCATTGGACTGCTAACCGCAAGGTTGGTACTTTAAACCCACCAGCCATTCTCCAAAACCCTATACAGGGTTGCTACGAATTAGAAGTTATTCGATAGCACAAAACAACAACTTACATGGATAATTCAATGGTGATATGGTAATACAGGATTACATTTGGATACATTAACCAAAACCCAGACCCACTGCCTTCGAGTCCATTCTGACTCATAGTGACCCTATATAGGGGTCCCGAGTCTGTCGGTCTTTACAGAAACAGCCTCGTCTTTCTCTCGAGGAGCAGCTGGTGGGTGTGAGCCACCACTGATGACCTTGTGATTGGTAGCCCATTGCTTACCACACAGCTCCATCAGCTCCATCGGGGCTCCTTATGGATGCATAATACATATGTATTATTTGTGCATGTTGTTCTTATGTATGCAAAACATATACATACGCAACCCTTCTTGTGTTTGCACAATGTGATAAGGGTTCATGATGAATAGTGCACATAGTAAGAGCTTATGTATGGTTACACATAATTCATGGGTCTACATTATGTGTGCATTCTTATACATACCTAAGCATCTCCTGGGGCTGGGCACTGGTTAAAATGTAGATTCTGACTCAGTGGATCTGGGGTTAGCAATGCAAATTCTCAGCAGGAGGGCGCACAGGAAGAAAACAGTTGGAAGCCCTGGATATTGATGAGCTGGCCAAAGGAAAGGACTAAACAGCTATCCTTTTCTGATTTCAATTAGCCATGCTTGGTCTGTCTCCAGGCACAGGGCCATGAGGAGTTAATCATAGTGGCAGGTGATATGCACTTTCTATGAGGCAGTCCTGGCCTGGGAAGGCCACTGGGTTGTCAGGGTACAGCCCCAGTACCCAGTTCCTGGAATCTCCCTAGCTGGCAGCCCCTCACTAAGTCAATCTCAAGCGGCGTCCCTGCCCTTGTCCGCCAGATCCTGGATGGTCTCTTCTTTCTGAGGACCCAGGAGGTGAGCAGCCAAACCTAACTGCAATGGCAATTTCATTTTAACCACATTCGGAAACTGGATCACACGCTACCCATTTACCAAGAGCTAGGGAGCAGCCAACTGCCAACAGCTTGCCAGAAGTTGAGTCTGGCTCCCATCCAAGAAATGAGATGGAACCAGCATCCTCTGCTCTGTGGAGACCCCAGGCAGGGGGAGGACTCAGGCTTGGCAGTGGGCATTCAAGGTCCCCCAGGTCCCCAACCTTCCAACCTTGTTCCCTGCCCTCCCTCCCTCACATACACTATCAGTCACACACCGTTCATCACACACACACACACACACAAACACACACACTATCACACATGCTGGGTCACACAGTTCACCACACACACAGTCACACCACAACACACACACACACACTGTCACACACAGTTCACCACACACAGTCTCACACAGTCTGTCACACCATAATGCACACACTTGGTCACACACAATGTCACGTACACTCAGGCACACACGGTTCACCCAGTCACATTCAGTCATGAGCGCTCCGTCACTCACATCTCTCACACAGACTCCGTCACACCCACTTTCTGTTACAGACACCCGGCCCCTCTGGGCCTTTGTCCTGACTGCCGGCTCTGTATGAAAAGTGTTGCTTCCGTATTTTGAGCAGTCAACTTTCTGTTTCTTTGAATGATTTTGTTCTGGGCTCCTGTGCTTCCTCCTCGGGGCCCTTAACCACCATGGAGCTCATTCATGTCTCACTTGTTTCCTTCAGAAGCGTGCCCTAACCTAAAGTTCACCTTCACATGACCTGACTCCAGTGCTGCAATGCACGTCCCATGATGCCTGTGTGCTCAGGCCCAGCAACCACACAGACCTAGAGCAAAACAGGAACTCCCCGGTGCCCTGCCTGCCAGGTGTCACCAGTACTCCAAATAACATTGGTCCCCCATGGTGGGCAGACTAGGAAGGAAAGCCTTCTGATCTACAGCTGAGTATTAGTCTGTGAGACAACTCGGAATCACTGCAGGACATTGTCCAATAGCGAGGTAGAAGATGAGCCCCTGGTGGGAAGGCTCCAAATTCACAGTGACCTCAGCTGATTCCAGCATGTCAAAGATCATGAAGACAGGGCAGGATTGAGCAACGTTTTGCTCTGTTGCCCATGGGGTCCTCATGGATTGGAACCAACTTGACAACAACCAACAACAAATGTTCTAGAAGGTAAAGTTTTCATCTAGCTTCAATTCACATTCCAACTTCTCAACGGGTATCTAATAACCTATTCCTCCCTAAGCCAGTCACTAAAAGTTCTTTCTCAAGAGAGTCTTACTACTGTTCATGAAAGGCGAGATCTTGGTGTGTGGTGCAGATTTACATTGGAGATCCCCTGGGCTCACTTCAGGAGTTCTGCTGGTGTGGTGGTTGACCACTATACTGCTAACAGAAAGGTTAGTGGTTCGAACCCACCACTCATGCCACAGTAGAAAAACCTACAGAAGAATCTAAAGGTGTGAGGCTGGCAGGTGAGGCCGAGCAAAGGCCCAGGGCTGTGGTGGGAAGGACCTACCCTTCCCGGGGGCCACTGGGCATGGATGGGTGTGCTCGCCTGAGGTTGTCATTAATAAGTATATTATACTTTTTTCAACATTGCTATGTTTGACCCATTGTTGCAGCCACTTGTTGAAGGTCTTCCTCTTTGTGGCTGATCCTCCACTTTGGCAAGCACTATATCCTTCCCCAGGGATTGCTTCCTCCTGTAAAACATCCAAAGTATGTGATACGATGTCTTGTCATACTCATTTCTGATGGACATTCTGACTGTACTGTTTTTCCCAAGACGTATTTGTTCTTTCTTCTGACAGTCCATGGTTGAAACTGACCTTGCAGTCCAATACTTATCCTACAGTGCCACACCAGGACTCTAACATATGTATGTTGTTGTTGTTGTTGTGATGTGCCGTGGAGTTGGTTCTAACTCGTAACCACCCTGTATAGGGTTTCCGAGGCTGTAAATCTTTACAGGAGCAGAAAGCCTCATCTTTCTCCCATGGAACAGCTGGTAGTTTTGAACTGCTGATCCTGAGGTTAGCAGCCCGATTCATAACCACTACACGACCAGAGCTCCTTCTAACATATGTGTACACCTGCAAAAATACCACAACTCTCAAGAGATTGAATATACCCATCATCCCCAAAAGTCTCCTTTTGCATTTTTTGAAATCCCTTCCGCTTCCTTGGAGCATATAGATTTATAGCTGAAGTTGTTTTTCTTTCTTTTCCTTAAAGATGTTGGTCCAATGTCTTTAAGTTCACATCACTTCTAATGAGAAATCTGATGTTGTTCTGATCGTTAATCTTCTATATGGAATGTGCATTTCCCCACACTGTGACTGCTTTTAAATTTATATTCTCCATTAGTTTTGATCGGTTTGTTCATGATGTGCTTTGGTGAAATTTTTGTTGTAAATATATGTGTTTTTGTACTTTGGGTTCTCCCATTGAATACTGATGAAGACTGATATGTCTTTGGCCAAAGGTCCAGTGTGACAACAAATGGAAGACGGAGCACATGGCTTCTTCTCTGAAGGACCTTGATGTTGTTGTTAGGTGCCAACAAGTCGGTACTGACTCATAGTGACCTTATGCACAGCAGAATGAAACACTGCCCGATCCTGGGCCAACCTCACTATTGTTGCCATGCTTGAGTAAATCGACGCTGCCACTTGGCCAATCCATCTCGTTGGGGGTCTTCCTCTTTTTCTCTGACCCTCCACCTTACCAAACATGATATCCTTCTCCAGCGACTGGTCCCTCCTGACCTTAGTGAGGCCTGTATCATGGTATTATATTAGAGTTACACACTGTCTTCCTGAGTCTAAGATGGTTTCTTGGTCATCTGTTGTGGCTATAACAGAAATACCATGAAGTGATGGCTTTAACAAGCAGAAATTTATCCTCTCACAGCTGAGGAAGCTATGAGTCCAAATTCAGGGTTCCAACTCCAGGGGAGGGCTGTCTCTCTCTGTTGACTCAAGGAGAAATGTTCTGGTCTCCTTTCAACATCTGTAGAGCCAACATGCCTTGGAGATCCCCATGTGTCTTGGTATCCATCTTCCCCTGGATCTAGGAGCTTCACAGTGCAAGGACCCAGGTCCACAGGATGCACTCCACTCCCGGCTAAACCACTGAGAATCCTAGCCAAGCCACACTGACACAAAGGTCATCACTAACGCAGATGGGCTATCTTCTCCGTGTCAGTTTCCATATGTCAAACAGAGCACTCCAGGGATCTAGGGACTGATGACAATCCACAATACATGTCACACAATAAGTCCCAATCCTATACACACCATGGTTACCATTCAGATCCAGCCAGTGTTTTTACGTGCTCGATATTGCTATGAGGAGGGATACAATTACTTCATTGGGTAAGAAATATAGTTCTAGAGGGGGTATGCTATTGTTGCTTAGGTGTAGTAGATCCAATTTTCAACTGATAGCAATCGCATGTGACAGAGCAGAACTAACCCCCAGGGCCACCATGCTTACAAGAGCCGGTCACCAGGTTTTTGTCCTGCAGAGCCACTGGGGGGTTAGAACTGCCAACGTTTCCATTAGCAGGGCTCCTCTACAAGGGGTGCCAATGTGTAATAAATTGAACAGTCCTTGGAGCTGTGTTGACACGAATTAGACATATTGATAGATAATCGTTGGCTTGGAGATGCATTACTCTTTCAAGAATGTAAATTGTTCATTAGCAGATTGGTACTTAAGTGCTTAGAGTCCAAAGTAAGGTATAAACAAAAATTAAAGAAAGGACCGACTTGGTATCATGTGCCTAGAATTGAAGTATCTCTAAATTTGTCAGAATTTTTTTTTAGTTGGCAATATCTAATAATACAAAATTTTGTTTAATAATTCCAGGCAATTGAGTTCCTGGAGCTCCAGTTTTTAATAGATTCATAGATTAAAGAGATTCTCATGTGTTAGTGACATGGTTAACAAACATTTCTTTGAATAATGCCACTGTGTACTATATTTGAATTTATATAATTAACCATTCATCTCACCCCAATTTCTGGATTGCATACCAGAAAGAGTGTCTATATCTCTTGCTCCCAGCCCAAAAGGCAACTAGAATCAGTTAATTGTATAGGCAGACTTGAAGATATAGCAGATTCATTTCTAGGTCATCCAAATAAAAGTGTTATCACAATAAGAGGAGTCACATAAATTTTGTGGTTTCCTAGTACATATGGACATCCTGGTGTGGCACTGTAGAATAAACATCGGACTGCTAAACACAAGGTCAGATGTTCAAACTCACCAGTCACTCCTTGGACACCCTATACAGAGTTGCTGTGAGTTGCAACTCGATGTCACTTAACAACAACGACAAATGCATATAAAAGCTATGTTTAAACAGAGTTTACATAGTGTTCCGAATCCTGCTTTGGTGAGTATATTAAGGTGCAACTACTGGTCTCTCCCTGTGCAGAGTGGAGAAGAGTGATGAAAATTGAGCACACTTGGAAATAATGAGTGGACTCGTGGGCCACGGAAACATCAGTCTCCACAGCCCTGAGACCAGAACCAGATGATGCCCAGCTCCACTAAAAACTGCTCTGAAAGAGATCACATTTGGGTTCTGGTTACAGTAGGAGAAATTGTAGAACAAAACTCAATCATAAAAAAAAAAGAGAGAGACCAAACTCACTGGTCAGAGAGAGACTGGTGGACCCCCGAGACTATGGCCCTCGGTCACCCTTCACTGAACTCTATTTTCACCCAAGCAATAGACAACTATATAGGAAGGCCAACAACATTAGTGAGATAGGCGTACCATAGAATGGACAGCCATCCATGATCAAACGCACAGAAGGTACCTAAGGACAAAATTCTAGAGGGTGGGAAAGAAGGAGAAATGAAAATAAGAATCCCAGGGGAAAGTACAATAAGAGACGTTGATGGAGGAGACTGTGATCACTGAGAGAAAATGAAGTGTATGATTGGTGGAATGTAACACTGATGATCTGTTCTGTAAACCTTCACTGAGTTCACAATAAAACGCTTCTAAAAGATTTGGTTTTACCATACCATCATTAGTAAGTGTGCCACAGTATGATGGAAGAGTTTGAAATATTGTGAGAAGAACCAAAATGCATCACAGAGACATGAAGTGTGTATGCTCCTTTAGGAAAACAGCGCCCATAGACTGACTTGATGCTGGGTGGCCACAGCCTTCCACTGTTAAACATGTGCAGTGTCTGTGAAGCACAATCAAATGAATGATACTAAATCAAGGTGTGCCCGTAAACCCCAATATACCTGGAAGTGATCTAAGTAGGGGATCTGAACAGGTGGCATTGCAGAGGCTCCAGCCATGGGAGTGAAGTGAGGCCACTGTACGGAGCAGCAGCATACAATCCATCTCAGAGATCAGCTCCGGGCCTTAAGGGTCTAGGGTGCTGATGACCTGAAGAGGGAGACTCAAGTCTACCCGTAAGGAGCTGCCATGTGAACGGAGCCTAGGTTGAACAGGCAGAGACAAGAGCAGGATAACACCGTGAAGATAAAAACCAATAATACCACATGGCATGTTAGAGCCAGCCATCCTACCGACCCATTTCTTGTCCTTTATGTCCTTCCTTCTCTTCACTAGTAGCAACTGTAGCTTGTCTTGGACAACCAGCCCAGGGACATTTTCCCTTCAGAGTCAGAAATGATCACGCCCAGCTTAAGTAAAAAAAAAAAAAAGGCAAGTAGGTACAGAAGCTGGGTGTTAGAAGCAGGAGTTTAACCCTTCCCACCTTTGCCACTAACAGCCCAGCCAGGGAGCCGACGTGTTGGGTGTTTGCTATGCACCTGACACTGTGAAAGGCCTCAATCTCCTTCCAATCAAAACCTGCTTTTAGACAGAGTCCCTGATGCGTCCGAATGACTTTGCTTGTTTGAGCCACCCAGCTGTCCCGTGGAAGAAAGACCTGTTGGGCTTCTTTTGTAAAGACTGCTGCTCTTGCTGTTTGGTGTCTTCAAGTCGAGTTTGACTCACCAGGTCTTTCTTCCGTGGTACAGCTGGGTGGTTCAAACATGTCGGAGTCCTGGTGTGGCACTGTGGGCTAATGCGTCAGACTGCAAAGTCACTTGAACTGCAAATTCAGTGGTTCAAACTCACCAGCTGCTCATTGGAAACCCTATACAGGGTCACTATGGGTTGGAATCGACTCGACGGCACTTCACAACAACAATGCCATGTGACAGAGTAGAACTTCCCCATAGAGTTTTCTTAGATGTCATCTGTACATGAGTAGGTTGCCACGTCTTCTGATTGATAGCCAAGCACTTAGCTGTCACAAAGAACACTCTGTGGAACTCACTTCTACTCTGTAACATATGGGGTTTCCATGAGTCAGAATCAAATGGATGACAACAGGTGTGGGGCTTGCTTTTATAAAGCAGTACAAGAAGCAACTAAATGATGAGAAGTCAGGGCTTTGGATAGCCATTTCCATATGACTCAACCTTGAGCATTATGGGAAAACCAGAAACGTACGGGACTACAATACTATCAAATGTATCGAAGTGGGCTGTGAGGGCATTGCCTTCTGTGCCTTGAGACCAGGAGAGCTGAATGGTGCCCGACAATCATCACTGAACATTTTGATCAACGATTAAGAATCCTGATCAAAAGGGGAGAAAAGCACAACAGAATTGAAAATTCTCATGGTCACCAGAGTTTCTGGAGCCAAGGAGGCTGAGTGAGTTCACAAATCTATAGCTTTGAGGTAATTTTTAAGCCTTAAATCAAAAATACTCCCTGATGTCTTCTGTAATATCTACTTTAAGGCTGGGTTAACTAGTAATTTTTATCTAAAAGGGCTGCCTTGAGCATTCTGTTCTTTAAAGAGCTATCTATACTGGGATCAAATTGACAACAACTCGAAAGAGGAGATAGGAAACTTACGGACCAGTGAGTTTATGTGAATGGAGAAGGATCAACTCAGAAAAGGAGAGAGAAGAACTCGAAGAATATCATCAGTGCCACTGATGATCAGTACAAGCAGAAATGGTTGAGTTGATGTATATTTGGCTGTGTATATTCTCAACAACAACAAAGGAGGCATGAGTTTTTAAATGCTGAGAAACACCACCGTGAGTCAGCAGCTTACTGTCCACTCATGGCATGGTGGACCTCAGCTCAAGGCAAAGAGCCCACACCACACAGATTGCCTTCATGGAAAGTGGATGAGCACCTTGTCCGGCTTTCATTTAATGCATCAATCAAATGACAAACCCCACGGCATCTCTGCTTGCACTTGTGGCTTATTCACATTTACAGGCCTCCTGGCTTTTCCTATGAACATAGAGGTCACGTCATAAGGTTTTATTCTAGGTCCCCTGTTCCCAGAAATATCTTCATTTGGGGCACTCATAAAGAGATTCCATCTTTCAGGAGCTCCAAACTTGCCTGGCCAAGATTCTCATAAGGCTGCAATTCTCTGTATGTGTATTGTGCACAAACAACAACAAATCCTTCTTCCTTCACTCAGTACCAACTCCTCTCCTCTCATCCTTAGATTGAACTGCTAAGCTCATCACCCTCCATGATATTTAGTAGAGTTTTACTCAAATGTGGCCCATTTTCCTCCCGAAATAAAATTCCGTCTACAGCACTAGAATTTGTATGTCAAATTTGGTGTTTAAAAATAATGGAAGATACTTTTTTCCCCCCGTTGAGTTATAGGCTTTGGAAAAAAGGAGGTGGATAATGAAACATGTCATCTGAAAGGAGTCGCTGATGACAACAGCAAATGTCAACTCAGGAAAATGCATCTCAGACCAGGCTGGATTAGCATGCGGCTCTCGTCCAAGCTGTGCTCAGAATAGGATGAAAGTTTGCTCACTCAGCACCTTTACTTTTCAGACCCATTATCTTGCTTACTTAGTAAATTTAATGTTGTGTAATTTATTGTTTGATTGACTCATTCGTACATCTCGCTTTTCCTTCAACTCAGGGTATGTCTTTGGGGACATAGGCTGCCTATGACAACTGAGATGTGTATTTTTATCAAAGAGAGAGAGCTCTCGTTAAAGAATCGGAGCCAACAAAAACCAGTGCCGTATCGTATTACAAACTTACCAAGAGAAGGCTGGCTTGAGCTCTGTCATTGTTGTTGTGGTTGGGTGTCTTCGAATTGATTCTGATTTACAGCCACCTTACAGGCTGAGGAGAGCTAGAGAATAGCGGAAGCTGCCTCCAATGAGAATTCTCCATGTGGCACTGTAGGATAGGCACTGGACTGCTAACGACAAGGTCAGCAGTTCAAACCCACCAGCTGCTCCTTAGCGCAGCTAATGCTAACGGTCCAAACCCGCCAGTATTCCTTGGAAACCCCATAAAGGGGGCACTCAATGGCACCACCAACATTATGTAACTGGAGTCCTGGTGTGGCACTGTAGGATAGGTACTGGACTGCTAACAGCAAGGTCAGCTGTTCAAACCCAGCAGCCACTCCTCAGAAGCCCTGTACAACATCACTATGAGCTGGAACTGACTGGAGAGCATTTCACAACAACAGCACTCTTCAGTGAGAAGGTCTCTATCAAGTTATTCAAAGCCAGTGATTTCTTTGGGGCAGTTCCCCTTCTCATGAGAGATAAAGATTCTTTATAATTGATTTAGGGACCCTGGTGTTACAGTGGTTAAGCACTCAGCTGCTAACAGGAAAGTCAGAAGTTTGAAGCCACTCTACATCCCACAAGGAAAGATGAGGCTACTTCCCTAAAGATTCCAGTTCTGGAAACTAACGGCAGCTCAGCTCGGTTCTAGGTGTTGTTGTT
>NW_006408790.1:1208970-1214154 GCF_000296735.1 Chrysochloris asiatica | reverse complement strand
ACATCATTTAATTTCTTGACTGCTGCTTCCGTGAGTGTTGATAGTTGATCCAAGAAGAATGAAATCCTTGACAACTTCAATCTTCAAGCTCTGTCATAAAGGGTCACCTTAAATTGGAAAGGACTCAATGACAATGGGTTTGGCTTGGGGAACACCAACTATCTCAGATAATATGTTCTATTCCAACATCTTTATTCTTCACATAGCACAGTTCTGTTCTCCTTCCTGTCTTCCACCTTCCTAACCCTAGCCCTCACTCTGGTGCCATGCTTGTGAAGTGGACTTGTCCTGGTAACGTAATGATGGCATTGTGCACAAAAGTAACTACATGAAGGAAGATATTTTATAAATTTTAAAATCCAGACACCCATGAAGATGCTTCAAAAAAAGAAAATAGTTGAAATAATTTAAAATTCTGATAAGATTCAAGTTGGACAGATACAAGCAAAATAATGCAGACATGAGGGCCTTGGTGAGAAACCTTAGGAGCTTGTAATGCTGATCCTATCCTTTAAAAAATGAAAGTCAACAACAAACTAGAAATTCTATGGGATTAGAACACATAAAGAACTTACTATATGTTCAACTTTCAAAACATGCTGGAGGCTCAAGCTCAGTTCCCAGCCATTGCAATGAAGACGCAGTCCCACTTTGTCATTGAAAGTTTCTGTGTCACTATAATGGTGAGCAGGCTTCGGTGGAGCTCCCAACAAATGCAGACTGGAACAAAGACCTGAAAATGCAGACTGGAAAAAAGTCCGTGGAAATCCAATGGCCATACGGGTTCTATCTGCACCCCAACCCTGGGATGACAGCAGACCAGACAGTGTTCTGGCTGGGATCATCATGAGTTGGGTCTGACTCAACAGCAAACAACATAATGAGGAAACACTTAATGTGTTCATGAATACGATACCTGAACATGTGGAAGTCACTTGGAATAGGCTGATGAATAGAGGCTGGATGAGATCTGAGGTGCTCGGTACTGAAAGCCTACGTTGCCTTGATGGCCTTGAAGAGACTTTTGGTAGAATTATGAGCGATCATCTAGTGAGGGCTCAGAAAGAAGTGACGGGAGTTGTTAAGAAACTGTCTGTCATCATGAACAAAATGTTTCTACAAATGTGGATGCTGTAATGCTCTTCTGGTAAGGTCCTAGAAAGAAATGATGAAGACGCTATTAGACGCTACAGAAAAGATGACCCTAATTACAAAGTGGAAAAACATTTGGTTGGATTATGTTTAAATGCGTTATGGAAAGCAGAATCTAATAGTGTGAAAAATTCTCAGTGTGCCCTAGAGATGACACCAGGGTCCAATTATTGGCTGAATAGATTGGCAGGATGCTCATGGACCCAGTCAACCATCTCAAGAGAAATGCTGTCAGATTCGCCGAAAAGGGACAGGGAAGGAAGGAACTGAAGTAAGATTATCCGACAACTGGATTGTTACTGGCAGGACACAGACCAATAGAGCTACTAGGTTTCAAATAGCTGTTATCCTTCAAGAAAAGGAAAGAATAACCACCAGTCCCCTGATAACAGAGGAGAAGACCACCTCCTCAGCTCCAGAAAGCAGAATGGTCTCCTTGGTTTCTAGAAGGTGGAGTTACCGCGTTGGTTCTAGGACAGTGGTCATTTGTTCAATATCAGAGGGTGGAGTGTACCTTGAATACAGCCTTGAAATTTCATGGAATTTGCCTTGATGGATTTTGAACTTGCTTTGGGCCAATGATCACTCTTTTCATTTTAATTGCTTCCTTTTGTATTACAGATACAACTGAAATGTTTCAACAAATTGATGCAGCATGGGAAACTCCTCAACTCATCTATGTCAAGAAATCTGGAAGACAACTACCTGGTCAATCGATCAGAAGAGATCCATAGTTGTGCCCATTCCAAATAGAAATGACCCAATAGAAGGCAGAAATCATCAGACAATATCATTAATATCACCTGCAAGTAAAATTTTGCTGAAGATAATATAAAAATAATTGCAGCAATACCTCAACAGGAAGCTTCCAGAAATTCTAGCCAAATTCAGAAGAGGGCGTGGAACTAGGGATATCATTGCTGACATCAGAAGGATCCTGGCTGGAAGTCGAAAATACCAGAAAGATGTTTACCTGAGCTTTATTGGCTATGCAAGGCCTTTCAGCTTGAAGGACCATGACAAGCTATGGACACCATTGCAAAGGATGGGTATTCTAGAATATTTCACTGTGCTCATGAGAAATCTACAAACAGACTGAGAAGCAGTGGTTCGAACAGAACAAGGAAACACTGAATGGTTTAAAATCAGGAAGGGTGTACAACAGGGTTGTATCCTTTACCGTACTTGTTTAATCTGTATACTGAGCAAATAATCTGAGAAACGGGTTTATATGTAGAGCAACATGGCATCAGGATTGGAGGAAGTTTCATTAACAACCTGCGATATGCAGATGATACAACCTTCCTTGCTGAAAGCAAAGAGGACTTAAAATACTTACTGATGAGAGTCAAAGATCACAGCCGTCAGTATGGATTGCACCTCAATGAACAGATAACAAGACTCCTCACTCCTAAACCAATAAATAACATCACGATAAATGGAGAAAAAGACTGAAGTTGTCTTAGACTTCATTATTCTTGGATCCACTATCAATAGTCATGGAAGCAGTAGGCAAAAAAATCAAATGATGTGTTGCTTTGGGCATATCTGCTGCACAAGACCTCTTTAATGTGTTCAAGAGCCAAGATGTTAGAAGACTAAGGTGCACCTGACCCAAGCCGTGATATTATCAATAGCCTCATATGTGTATGAAAAGTGAACAGTCAGTAAGGAAGACTATAGAAAAATGGATGCATTTGAATTATGTATGCTGTGGCTAAGAATATTGATAATACCATGGATTTCCAGAAGAATAAACAAATTTGTCTTGGAGAAAGTACAGCCAGAATGCTCCTTAGATGCTAGGACACTAGACTTTGTCTTTCATACTGCAGACATATTATCAGAAGGGACCGGTTTCTGGAAAAGGACATCATGTCTGGTTAAGTGGAGGGTCAGCAACAAAGAGGAAGACCCCCAACAGGATGGACTGGCACAGGGGCAGCATCAATGGGCTCAAGCGTTAACAATGGTTGTGAGGTTGGTGCAGGGCTGTGCAGTGTTTCATTCTCTCATAGCAAAGGGTTGCTATGAACTGGAACCAAGTCAACACCACCTACCACCACCAACAACACTGTTTAGTTTAAAGAAGACTTCAGGGATCTATTTGGATTAAGGTTTAAAGATGACCGCATTAGTTTCAGGCATTCATCCAGTCTCTTTGGCTTCAGGAAGTCTGCATTCCATGAGATCTTCATTTGTGTTCTACATTTTCTCAGGCCACAATTATATTTCTACTGCATCCTTTGTAGGGCGAAAATTGCTAGCTCCTGTCAGCAATTCGAATGAGGCTTTCTGCTCCTGTGAAGATTTACAGCCTGGGAAACCCTGAGTCCCAACAGACTAGCCAGCACACACCACCTCCACCAATACCGTTTCTGAAAACAGGACAGTTGATGACAAGTCCCCCAGGCACCTATCTTTGGAATCTACCAAACCCCCAAACCCACTGCTAGCGAGGTAACCCTACAACACAGAATAGAACTGCTTCCTAGAATTGTGGCATTGTAGGCTAAGCACTGGACTGCTAATTGCAATGTTGGTGGTTCAAATCCACCAGCCGCTCCTTAGAAACCCTGTGCAGGGTGGCTATGAGTCAAAACGGACTCAATGTCACTTAACAACAAGAATAATCTTTACAGAAGCCGACTACCACGTTTTTCTCCTGCAGAGCTGCCGGTGGGCTCAAACCTCCGACCTTGAAGTTAGCAGTCAAGCGCCTTAAGGGAGAGGCATGAAATTCAGGGACTATGGAACTCTGGAGCCAGAGACAGGACACCACTATGGTGTTAATATCCTCGTCCTCCTTCTGTGTCCATGCTCTTTGTTTTCACTTGATTTAAATTCCTCACAACATCCTCTTCTGGATTCACTTGGGTTTTGACATGGTTACTGTTAGCCTTGCCATTCCCTGAGGCGGATGCCTATTAACAGCCACAAAGCAGACAAATAAACGTAAGGCTCTGTCAGCATCTTCCATCGCTTTCCCACAAGCAGGTCCCATGGCTCCAGAACTTCACTGCTCTGACCCGCCTTACCGTCCTACCCTCAGCCTCATCCACAAAACACTTCCAGAATAAAGATGGTGCTTAAAGTCACAGCCAGCAACAAACTGGAGAATCCATTCCAAGTCACAGCAACGATGTGTGTGTCACAGTACAACTGTGCACCAAAGGGTTTTCAGGGGCTAGATCACCAGGCCTTTCTTGTGAGGGACCTCTGGGCGGGTTCAAACCTCAACTCATTTGGCTAGCAGTGGAGTATGTAAGGAGCTCTGGTAGCATAGTGGTTATGAATCAGGCTGCTAATCTCATGGTCTGCAGTTCGAAATTATCAGCTGTTCCGTGGGAGATAGATGAGGCTTTCTGCTCTCATGGTTTCCCTCGGAAACCATGTACAGGGTTGCTATGAGTCGGAACTTACTCCACAACACATAACAACAACATGATCATATAATGGTGCAGTTGTGTAACACAGAGTTCATGCCAACCCATAGAAACGTCACTGCCCCACAGGGCCCCCACGGCTCTGTCGTCTTTATGAGAACAATCACAGGGTCTTTCTTCCATAAAAATGCTGCAGGGATTGAACCGTTGACCTTTGGACTGGCAGCTGAGTACTTAACTGTTATACCATCAGGGTTCCATTGATACAGATAAAGATTAAAATATAGATGTTGTTGGTGTTAACTGCAGTCGAGTCGCTTCCAACTCAGCTACCCTATATAAGACTTCTGAGAAGCAGCTGGTGGGTTTGAGCCACCGACCTTGCAGTTAGTTGTCCAGTGCTTAACATATAGTGCCACACTAGAAGTCCAATGTTGTTGGTATGTTTCCCCAATCGATTCTGACTCCCGTGGGGAGTTTTGGGTCGATGATACGTGAGGATTTATCACTACTGTTTTTGTTGTTAGATGCTTTCAGGTGGGTTCTGACTCAGTGACCCCGATGCACAACAGAGCCAGACACTGCCCAGTCCAGTGCCCCACAATTGTCGTTACTCTTGAGCACATTGCTGCTACCAATGTGCCAA
>NW_006408790.1:1203064-1208415 GCF_000296735.1 Chrysochloris asiatica | reverse complement strand
CTTTGATCTTCATCAGTAAATATTTTAAGTCCTCTTTGCTTTCAGCAAGCAAGGTTTCATCATCTGTATACTGAAGATTGTTAATGAGTCTTCCTCCAATCCCGATGCCGCATTCTTCTTCATATAATCCATCTTATCAGGTTATTTCCTCAGCATACAGATCGAGTAAGTATGGTGAAAGAATACAGCCCTGGTGCACACCTTTCCTGATTTTAAATCATTCAGGGTTCCTTTGTTCTGTTTGAACAACTGCCTCTTGGTATTTGTACACATTCCTTATGACTACAATAAAGTGTCCTGGAATATCCATTCTTCATAATGTTGTCCATAGCTTGCCCTAATCCACACAGTCAAAAGTCTTCACATACTCGATAAAGCACAGGTAAACATCTTTATGGTGTTTTCTGCTTTCAGCCAAGATCCATCTGATGTCAGTAATGATATCCCTCATTTTCCATGTCTTCATCTGAATCCAGCCTGAGTTTCTAGCCATTCTCTGCCAGTGTACTGTTGCAGCCATTTAAAAATTATCTTCAGCAAAATTTTGCTTGCATGTGGTATTAATGATATTTTTCAATGATTTCCACATTCTGTTGGGCTACTGCTCTTTGGAATGGGCACAAATATGAATCTCTTCCAGTCGGTTGGTCAGGTAGCTGTCTTCCAAATTTCTTGGCATAGATGAGTGAGTGACTCCAGTGCTGTATCAGTTCATTGAAAGATTTCAGTTTATATTCTATCAATATCCATAGCCTTGTTCTTTGCCAATGCCTTCAGCGCGCCTTGGACTTCCTCCTTCAGTATCACTGACTCTTGATCACATGCTACCTCTTGAAACGGTTGAACATCAACCATTTCCCTTTGTACAGTGACTCTGTGTATTCCTCCCATCTTCTTTTGATGTTTTCTGTATCATTCAGTATTTTGTCTGTGGAACCCTTCCATCTAACGTCATGTCTCCCACTTCCTCCCTGTGGTTCCTGTTTCCATTCTTCCTTCTTTCTTCGCCCTTCTGAATTTTGTCCTTGGGTAGATGTTGCCCTCTGATCTCACCTGGTGTGTTGTTCTAAGAAGTGGATACTTTCATTGCGTCTTTGTTCTCCTTACAGGCTTGTCCATTGTCTGGCTGAAATTTCAGTTCCAGGCCTGAACAATGAGTGAGGGTTCCAGCAGTTCCTATACAACTATTCCTCCTGGTCTGTTTGAGACTTTGAGTTTTGGTCTACATTTTCCTCCCGCTCTCCCAGGACCTTCTCATGCGGGCTGGCAGTCGGCAATGGTAGCTGGGTGCCATCGACTTCTTCTGGCCTTAGGGTTTCTCTGTGGATCCCCTGGTTTTTCTCCCAGTGGTTAACTATTGCTTTGACCCGTATCTTGACGAGCGAGCTTCAGGAGAATAAAAGGCACAGCGTCAGTGTTGTTGAGTCCGTTCCGACTCAGAGGGGCCACTTAGGGCACAGACCAACTGCCCTAAACAGGTTTCCTAGACCGACATCTTTCTGGGAGCAGATGGTCAGGCCTTTCTTCTGCAGAGCGACTGGGTGGGTTTGAAGCAAAGACTTTCTAGTTAGCAGCTGAGTGTTCACCCACCGCACTAGCAGGACTCCTAGAAAAGGAAGGCAAGGGGTTATAAATGCTGGTGTTTCTGAATGAGGGACAAGTCCCTGGTATGGAGCTATAGGATAAGCCCTGGACTGTTAACCACAAGTTGGTGGTTCAAATCCAACAGCTGCACCTCAGAAACCCTACACAGGGTCCCTATGAGTCGGAACCAACTCAATGGCACCTAAGAACAACAACAACAAGGATGTAAGAGTCCTCGTGTGGCGCTGTAGGATAAGTATGTGACTGCAAAGTCAGTTTGAACCACAAGGTTGGCTGTTCCAACGCACCAGCTGCTCCTTGGGAGCCCTATACAGGGTCGCTCTAAGTCAGAACCGACTTGATGGCACATCACAACAACAACTAATCCCAAGGTTGTGGCTCAAACCCACCAGCCACTGCTCAGAAACCCTGCACAGGGTCCCTGTGAGGCAACCAACTCAACAGTGCTTCACAGCAATAAGGAGGTAGGAGCCCAGCAGCACAGAGATTGGGTGCTCCTCTGTGAATGGCAAGATGGGCAGCTGAAACCCATCCAGTGGCTCCCTGGACAACAAGCCTGGCCATCTGCTCCTACAAGGATCCCAAACCAAAACCCACTGCCCTCAAGTTCATTGTGACTCATAGCAACCATACAGGGTTTCCAAGATGGTAAGTCTTTACTGGGGCCTCCAACCTTATCTTTCTTCCATGGAGTGGCTGTTGGGTTTGAACCACCAACCTTTGGGTAGTAGTCGAATGCTTAACCCACAACAGCGCCAGGGCTCTTTACCATAAAGATGACCCCCTACAAAACCCCATGGGATAGTCTTCATCTCTCACTTGAGGGCGCTGTGAGCCGGAATAAACTGGAGATGGCATCTAACAGAAAAGGAGAAAGAAAAGGTAATCTGAAGGTCTGTGGGTTTTGCTTTGTGGTCAGATGCACGGGAAAGTCCACTCCTAGGTCAGGCTAACAGCCCCTGGCTAGGGATGAGTCCTCTCCCTACCCCATCCGGCTCCCAATGGGTCTGTCGGGGCCGCTCTGACAGGAAGCTGGTCTTTTAGGCTCTGGTCCTATTGAGAGACTTCCTTCACGGACACATGACCTTTATCATCATTCTCTTCAAGCTGAATAAAATAACACACATGTCCATCCCCGAGGGACTTAGCAAGAAAGTCCTCACAGTCTACTTCCAGGAAATCAGGAGCTCGGTTCTGCTCTGACACACACGGGTCTCCAGGTGTCGGGGTCAGCTCAAGCTGGTTTTTCTGGTTTTCAGCATGAGGAGCACAGCCCCCTTAAAAATAAACACCCCCAAACCAAACCCACTATGATCAAGTCAATTCTAACCCCAGCACCCTGTAGGGCAAAGCCTAACTGCTCCATAGAGTTTCCAACAAGCACAGCACCATATCTTTCTCCTCGGGAGCTGCTGGTAAGAGGAGCCCTCGTAGCATAGTGGGTTACGAGTTGGGTTGCTAACCAGAAGGCCAGCAGTTCAAATCCACCAGCTGCTCACTGGGAGAAAGATGATGCTTTCTGCCCCATGTGAAGGAGTAAAACCGTCCCATAGTCTGTCATCTTTGCAGGAGCAGATCCCCAGGTGTTTCCCGCTGAGCACCTCATGGGTTCAGACTGCCAACCTTTCAGTTTGCCAACAAGCACGTCACCATCGTGCCTTGGTGGATAAGGAGTGAAAAGATGGCAAAAAGAGAAAACTACCTGTTTCCTACATCTCTTTCCAGTCTCATATCCTTTCTCTCAACTGAAATCAAGCTGATCGATCCATCCCACAAAGATTGACAACCTCAGAAGCCCTGTCACTAGGAGTGGGGACCGACTCGGTGGCATGCAGCACCACCAGAGATGCTGGTGGGGTCGAATCAGTTAGCAGCACTTAGCCATTGCACCACCAGGGCTCCTGAGAAACGCAATGACAGGGAAATGATAGAGCCAGAAAGAAACTGCCGTAAATGACCATCAGTGGGGCCACAAGACTAAATACCTTCTCTTTGCAAATGTGACTTTGACGATTTCCTGGTTTGGGCCCTTTGGAGTTATTAACTAATTACATGGTGCCTTACCAGGTGGTTTGTTTTATTCTGACTCGTCTGTTCTGTTTTTACATGAAATCTTTATCCAATGTTGGGTGCTTAGTTGTTGACAATGGGTAAGTCAATAGCGACTTTTGGATTTAACCATCATGTTAGTATTGCATAGAGGCAATCGCACCAACGTTTACCCGATGGGTTTGAAATCTGCATTTGTGCTGGAATGGGATTCTAAAGCAGCTCAAATCTCCCCTTAGAGATTCCCCCAAGAGCCCTTTCCTAGAGACAAACTGCCTGGGGCCTCTCAGGCCATGACAACACTCTTATTGGGTAACAAACAAAAAACTAAAGTAAAGCAAAATGCTGGTTTTCTTCCCCATTGTGATTCCAGGCCTTGGAAATCCCTTACACAAACGGTTAAAGTTGGTGTTTCAAACATGCCCAGAAGCACTCAGAAGAAAGGCCTGGCAATCTTCTTATGAAAAATCAGTTTTTGAAAGCCTGTGGGGCACAGTTCTGCTCCGACATGGGGTTACCAAAGTCAAAAAGCCTTGAAGGCAACTGGTTTTAGCAACCGAGAGTGGTTTATCATCTTTCCAATCAATACTTGGGGCCTCTACTTGTGGAAAGAGATGAGATTGACCACTTCAATAAGCAAACACACCAGAGAAGGACAAAACGATGGGCTCCTAAGGGCACCAGGTAACTCAGACCCTGTGATCCCTGAGCACTCAGCATTCACCTTACATGGGCCACTTACTCCTCTGTCTGTTTTATAGATTCTCACAAGTAGCTTTGAAACAGCCTCATTAGCATCTTCTTCTCAAGACATTCGCTGGAGATTGGGTGGTCGTCTTTCAGAGACAGGGGCTGTCTTTCTAAACTTCTAGATGAGGACGACCAAAGTGACGTCAGAGTGCTCAGGTTCCTTAGTGTGAAGAATCTGAATAATACCACTTCTTTTTCTCATTTTTACTTTCTTTCTTTTCATTGTGAAACGGGTGACTGTTCACAGAGCAGAGCATCAGTTTTACATTCCACAGTTCACACACGGATTCCTCCCACTTCCACCCTGTGTTTCCTGTGTCCATGTCTCCTTCCTTCCTAACCCTTTTGAACTCTGTTCTGGGATCAACACTGCCCATCTGATCTTAAATGGCTCTAAGGTATGTGTACCTGACTAGTGGGATTGTTCCCCTTCCAGATCCATAGACTATTTGGTACAAGTTCATTTCTAGACCTATATGCTAGTGCATTAGGCAAATCTGCTACACAAGACCTCATAGACTCACTAGGAGTCAGTGCCCACTTGATGGCACCTAATTACAACAGCAGCACAAGTATATAGTGACACAATAGATGACAGCCTAGGAAACCCTGTGGGGCAGTTCTCCTCTGTTACACCAGGGGGCGCTGCAAGTGGATGATGTATAAGAGTATATATGAATATATAGTGACACAATAGATGACAGCCTAGGAAACCCTGTGGGGCAGTTCTCCTCCATTACACCAGGGGGCGCTGTGAGTGGATGATCTATAAGAGTATATATGAGTATATAGTGACATAATAGATAACAGCCTAGGGGACCCTGTGGGACAGTTCTCCTCTGTTACACCAGGGGGCACTGTGAGTGGATGATCTGTAAGAGTATATATGAGTATATAGTGACACAATAGATGACAGCCTGGGAAACCCTGTGGGGCAGTTCTCCTCC
>NW_006408790.1:1193794-1201764 GCF_000296735.1 Chrysochloris asiatica | reverse complement strand
GAGTATGTAGTGACACGATTGATGACAGCCTAGGAAACCCTCTGGGGAAGTTCCACTTTGTTACCTGGATGGTCTGTGTGTTAATGATGTCTAAGAATATATTCAACTTAATCCTATCCCCTCTGTATACAAGATAGATAGGAACAGGCAACTTAGACATTGGCTACCTAAAATGAGAGAGCGATAAAGGCACAAAGTGACTGGTTTACAAAGTTTCAAGAGGAAGTTTAGTTTAAGAGTGTGCGGGAAATGGTAGAGTCTCCACTGAATAGTTTTCATCTTGTCTAGATGGGTCTGGTAAAAAAAGATGGGGATATGATTCTTATGAGTCAATAGTGAGTAATTGTTATTGTAACTAATTGCAACTGTCACAACTGTAAAGGTAGAAGCTTTGTAACAAAAATGGGGGAGTAGTTAATCTTACAGTCCAGGAACATAGGACCCTAGGACCATGGAGGGCGAAGAACACAAGCAGATGAGGTGTGGCTGTAGTCAACATGATCCTTTTACCTTGGAAGTCACAGTGCATCAGTCCTCTAAGTAAAACCCTCAACAGCTTCCATCCTGCATCTTCTACTGTCCTTCATGTAGTTTCCAGGACATTAAGGTTATCTTATTCCTGGTGTGGCGCTGTGGGTTAATGCACCACACTGCAAAGCCATTTGAACTGCAAGGTCGGCAGTTCAAGTTTACCAGCTACTCCTCGGAAACCCTATACAGGGTCACTCTGGGTCAGAACCAACTCGACGGCACTTAACAACAACAACATTCCTGCCTCAGGGCCTTTGCACAGCCTTTTTCTCAGTTTGGAAGGTTTTCTATATGTGTGTCTGTAAGAAATGAGAAAGAGACAAGGAAAGAAACTTGGCTTCCACAGCAGGAAGGTTCACTGAAAGTAAACCTGGGGGCACTCAGTCAGGAGAGACCAAGAGCCCGCCTGTCCCTCACAGCCACACCTCATTGTATTGGGCTATGTTTCATCGCACTTGTTGTTATGTGACATCAAGCTGATTCCAACTCATATGACGTAAGGACAGACTAGAAGTGCCCCGTGGGGTTTTCTAGAACGTCCTCTTTATGGAAACCAATCTCCAGGACTTTCTCCCACAGTGTCGCTGAGAGGATTTGAACTACCAACGTCTTGGTTAACAGTGAGTGCTTAACCTTCATGCCACCAGAACTGTTACTCTCGCTATCTAAAGCAGCACAATCCAGTCATCCATCCGTCTATGAACAAGGATGTTGTACGAGCTGGACGTTGTGCAAACATGCCAAACTCAGGAACCACAGTGGTCACCGATGTCCCACCCTGGTGCCCTTTGGTTTCATTTCCACATTAGTCCCATCTTCACCTCGGGCTGCTGCTCCCACTAGCATTGCCTTTGCTGCATTTGAGAGTCATGATGTTCTTCACGGTTATATTTTCTAAAGAAAGTAAACCAAAGAGATCCACTACAACACTCAAAATACGTGGTACACGAAACCACATGCTGCCTTCTGTGAGCTTCAGCCTGCACTGCTCATGGCAACCTTTCCATGTGTGAGGAGGAGACGTTCACATTGGAAGAGCGATAGCAAGGACAGGACATTACATGTATGTCCTGTAGCATGTTGACTACAACAGTCAGGATTTACATGCTATAGATGAGCTAGATACAGTTCCAGTAGATGCCTGCAGCTCTGTGGACAGGAGCCACGAGATGCACGTGTGTACAGGGAGCTCGTCTGGTACATTCCAGTCACCATCAGGACTTCTGAACGCCCTTGTAACTGTATAGGACCACGGACATGTATGAGGTCAGACACTGTCCGAATGGAGGCTATGTGGTCCATGACTGTACATGCCATGTTCAATAACCCTATGTCACGCCATTCTTTCTCACACTTCTTACGTGACATTCTGTCATGTGCTATTTGTTTATTGTATGTCTCCGGCTCTAAACTGCTGACTGGATGGTTTAGGGTGGGCATTTGTCTTACACACAGATGTGTTCCCTGTACCTGAACGCTGTCTGGCACCAAGCGTCCTCTAAGTCTCTATGGAACATGTAATGAATGAATAAAAGGACATGCTGCATTACAACACATGCAATAGACAAGATGTTAACACAAAGGATGCAAATAGAGCCGCATGCCCGTCAATGGACAAAGACAAACAAATAAACAAGGGTCATTTCTGAAAGGATTATGCACAGCTCACGCACTCAAGAAGAAATCCAAGTAGTGATGAAGATGTAAAAGGAATGGTACAGGTTTCATTAGTAATCTGAGAAATAATCCACTTAAACCATGAGCTAACATTTCTCCCTACTCAGAATGGCAAAATGTAAAAGGTTGACAATGTCCATTGGAGTCCAGTGGGTGGGGAAATGCATACTCTTGTAAAATATTGGTCACAGTATGAATCTCGGTTCTTCTCAGGTGCCATCAAGTTGGTTCCAACAGAACACAATGCAGCCTGGCCTGGTACGATGCTTACAATTGTTAACACTGGAACCCATCGCTGCTACCACTGTGCCAATCCATCTCACTGGGGGTCTGCCTCTTTTTTGTTGGCCCTTCACTTTACCAAGCATGGCGTCCTTCTCCAGGAACTGGTCCTTCTGATAACATGCCCAAAGTATGAGAGATGAAGTGAAGTTTCACCAAGCAGGATTCGAAGGATTTTTCTGGTTGTACTTCTTCCAACACAGATTTGTTTGTTCTTCTGGCAGCTCATGGTACTTTTAATATTACTTTCCAACACCGTATTCCATAGGTTCTTCTACAGTGTTCTTTATTCAATGTCCAACTTCTACATGCAGAGTATTCAAACTGAAAATGCCATAGCTTAGGTCAACAGTACCTTAGTCCTCAAACTGACACCTTTGCTCTTGAACACTTTAAAGAGGTCTTATGCAGCAGATTATTATTTTATTTTATTTTTTGGTAGGAAATTCAAAAGCATGTATCATAATTTCAAGTACAGGCATCTCTAGAAATTTTACTTCTATGTGTCCAAATTTTAAATGGAATACTTAAACATGTACAGGATGTTGATTGCAGTATAGTTTTATTTACAAAAAAACAACAACTAAAAATAAACTAAATATCTATTAATAAGAACAATGATTAACTCTAAGGAGCCTTGGTGGCACAGTAATTAAATGCTCAGCTGATAACCCACAGGTCAGTGGTTCGAATCCCCCAGCCATCCCATGGGAGAAAGATGTGGCTGTCTGCTGTAAATATTAGCATCTTGGAAACCCTCTGAGTCAGTCCTCTTCTGTCCTGTAGGGTTGCTGTGAGTTGGAACTCAAAGTCTACAGAGTTTTGAGTGATGACGTCTAAGTAGGAAATGGAACGAAGGTAAGATGGAGCTCAGGTCTTCAGTTTCTATATTTATGTAATTGTGCTTTGTGTTATTTTTAAAATGAGGGGTGTTAAAGGATTTTTGCATAACTCATAATGACTTTTTAAATGCCTCATGTGTAAGAACTATATGTAGATCCAGGAGGACTATCGAGTAGCTCCAGGCTATCTGTTGTTGCACAAGAAATTCTAAAACTTAGTGTTTTCAAGCGGCAATCATTTTACTGCTGTTGTTAAGTGCTACTGACTTTGTTCCAACTCATAGTGACCCTGTATAGGGTTTCCCAGGCACACCTGGTGGGTTTGAACTTCCAACCTTGTGGATCAAAGTCCAGTGCTGATCCTACAGAGCTGTCTAGGCACACCTTGCTTCACAGCACTTTGCATCTCCTGTACTGTTGTTTTTGTTGTTACAAATGGGAGGTTGGCAGCCACCCTGCATTGAGCAAGTCTATAGGCACCATGTTTCCAACATTCCAACAGCCTGCGCTCACCTCCTGTCTGTGTGTCCTATGTTGGCCATTCTTGCAATATTTCAGACTTGTTCATCATGCTTTCCATCACGCTTTCTTGGCTCCAATATAGTGTCAACATAACCTTGACAGGCACTGGGAAACCAAACAATTTGCATGACTCATTTTGTTGCAATAATCACTTTATTGCCATGGTCTGGACAGGAACCTGTAACATCTCTGAGGAATACCTGCATTATATTTCAAAACGTTGTGTGACAGGGGACTCTTCTGTTCCATGTGGTACCAACCGAGAATGGGGCTAGTCTATAGGATTCAAGATGGCTTCCTTCACAAATCTGCTCTCTAAAGGAGACGCTTGGGAGATTGGGTTCAGCTGAAACTTGCAACCAGAAAACCTTGATATGACTTCTCCAGGACTGTGGTCATAAGGTAGTTGGACAGGGCAGCAGGGTTCATGGACACAGGAAGCTAAGATACAGGAAGTGGAAACAGCCAGTGATTTCACGTCTGGGTTCAGAATTTGGCAAAGTGTTCGCCTCTCCATAGTCTATTAGTCGAAGTAGTCACATATGGGCAGTTCCACTCTTTCCTACAGCGTCACTATGAGCTGGAATCCGCTGTTGGGCTGGAGGTTGTTCTGTATCTCTAGTGTACTCCATACTTCCTCTCTGAGCTCATGTGTGTTCTTAATGAGCATTTTGGCAGGTTGACTCCATATGTACGCACACCGGTTGACAGAAAGTATTGTTAGTGTGTTCCTATACTTTACAGAAATGACGAGCTTCTTGGCTGCTCTGCAACTTGCTTTTTTAACTCTAAATTATGTATTTGCTAAATACCGATGTTCATAAAAATAGACAAAGTGTGTTAATTGCTTTAATTGCCTCATAGTCATCCATCAAAGGATAATTATACTAAAATGTATTTAGCCATTTGACTAGAGATTGACAATTTGATTACTTCCAGTTTGTGGGACTTTATAAATAATGCTATAAAAATGCATCCTTGTTACACATACTCATGGCATGGGCCCTGGTGGCACAGTGGTTTAAGCGCTCAGCTGCTAACCGAAACCTTCTTTTCTCTCCTGCCTGCCCTCCCTCCCTCCTTCCCTCTTTCCTTCAATCTTTATACTACTCTACAATTTTCAATATTAAATTCTTTGAGGATCATACTCTTGTCTATAATCATAAGCACAATCATGAGCAACTTTGGATGTAACCACCGCGGATGCACTTGAGTAATCACGGAATAGAGAATTCTTTGTTTGAGTATGACACTCTGTCTGCTCACGCCAAGCTGTTTGATGGTCCTCATTTGGATGAAGAGATGTGAAGAACATATACTAAAGGCTTCTGATTTTTCACTACATCCTGAAAAAGGCTTTCCCTCTTCATCCAATAAAGGATCATTTCCTCCCCTTACCTTTAGAATGTTCTCCTCCAGGAAGCCGCTGGTCATCTTCTAATTTGTGGGTCAGGTAGTGAGTTCTGGGTTATTATATTATCAAACAAAAACCATATTAAACAAATCAATAAAAGAAAGTTATTACTAAATAAGAAGACAATCATTCTTGATATTTTTTCAGGTCCCCATAAAGGTCACCGGAGTTGACACTTCTGTAATAAATATCAGGGGCAGCCTCACTTGGCTGAAAGGAGGAAACAAGCCGAGGTCACATGATCAGAGTGCAGCACTAATGAAAACCTGCAGGCTATCAACTCTCAAACAAAGAGTCTAAAGTCACAAAGATTCATACACAGCTGTCATCTATTGTGTCACTATATACTCATATATACTCTTATAGAGCATCCACTCACAGCGCCCCCTGGTGTAACAGAGGAGAACTGCCCACAGGGTTTCCTAGACTGTCATCTATTGTGTCACTATATACTCATATATACTCTTATAGATCATCCACTCACAGCGCCCCCTGGTGTAACAGAGGAGAACTGCCCCACAGGGTTTCCTAGGCTGTCATCTACTGTGTCACTATATACTCATATATACTCTTATATCTCATCCACTCACAGCGCCCCCTGGTGTATCAGAGTAGAACTGCCCCAAGTAGAAAATAAGATTTCCTAGTCTGTCATCTTTACAGACGCAGGTTACCAACTCTTTCTCCTTGGGAGACTCTCGATGAGTTTCAACCACTGACCTTTCAGTTAGATGCCAAGTGCTTGACCTTTTGTGCCACCAGGGTATTATCCCTATAAAATTAGCACCAACCCTCCCATGGTACTCTCTATTCAGCTTAGTTTGAAACTTTGTTGCTGTGGCCACACAGAACTCACACACTCTATTCACAGTTACAGGGTTGTTAAGGAAGTTACAGGTCACACCTGTAATGTGCGAGGCACAATTCTTCCAGTCAGGACAGCCTGTCCTCAGCTGTACCCACAAGCAGGCCTCTGAGACACGGTCCCTGTGACCTCTGACCTTCTCCAGCAATGGTACAAATCTCTTATAACACTACTAATGCATACCCATGTGGCGCTGTGGGTTAAGGTCAGACTGCAAAGCCATTTGAACTGCAAGGTCAGTGGTTCAAGCTCACCAGCTGCTCCTCAGAATCTCTATACAGGGTGGCTATGGGTTGGAACTGACTCAACGGCACTTTACAACCACAGTGCATTCCCAATGGGTGCTCTGCTCCTCTATAAGCTTCAGTCTGAAGACGTTCAGCTCGAGCTCTGTGGGTTAGCCGACCTAGCTCCTCAATTAAGTGTCATGGAAAACCCCACTCCACAACTACTGAGCCTCCTGACCAAAGGCACTCGGCTCTACTTAGCCCATTGACAGGGACACCCAGTGTTCTGTCGTGTGCTCTGTCTCATCTCTGGTTCTTCTCTTCGAGATTCTCTGCCACTCAACCCATGCCACAGAATTCTGTCCCTGGGTGAAGGAGGTTCAATGTGCAGGGATCTCAGGGTTCAGGGATTTTCTTCCTTGATGATTGTGAGATTCCCCCCTCCTGCTTCTGAGAAGGCTCATTTTATACCCATGTTAGAGCACCAAGTTCTTACAATGATAAAAAACCCAGTTAGCAATCACTCACAACTGAAGCACATCATCCTCTCAGCACCTTCTCCCGCCTTCTCTACCAACAGCCATCAGGAAAAAGTCATTTGGTGGGAGTTCCAAAGACTCAGGGTAGAGAGCATCTGAAGCAATTTACTGTGCTACAATCCCTTTTTCTATAACCCGCATGTCCTTTGCTTCTCCCTGAATCTGAGTGTGCAAAGAGCACACCAGATATACAGAAAAGTCCTTTCTGGACACTGGTCACTGAACAGATGATCAAATTTGTCCTCCTGGTATTTTAATGCAATGTTGTCATACTCTAACTTGCAAAGGTAAAAACAAAATGCAATTCTCTAGAGCAAATGAACTCACACACACCTATACATACACTTACAAGAGGAGACAGCTAAAGACCTGAGTGAATCTAAGTCCACTTAAAATGTATGGGCCATTTGATAGTGTTTGGCAGGCATTGTGGATGATACAGAACTGAACACGACCTGGTTCTCGCCCATCAGGATTTGCTACCTGGTAAATAGACAGAAATAAGTCTAAGATGACACAGTCCAGAATAAACATGGTCTTAGCAGAATAAACACAACCTTTAAAAAGTGTCAGTTGTATCTGTGGTTATAGAAGTATTAAAATCACCAGGCCGATGGAGAAGGGAGAGAGAAGAGGAAGGGCTGGTTGGTCCAAAGTATGGTGAAACCTGGGGACACTTGAGTCCATGGGCAAGGACATAGCCACGGAAGAGTAGAGCTGAAAATGAAGCATCCAGCTGATATGAAGTGAGGGGAGATGCACAAAAATGCCCAAACTTACAGATAGTACCCATCTGACCGAGCTTTGATGGCTGGATGATCAGAGCTTGACTAGAGGAAGCTAAAAAAAATTAATTTGATAAAGGAAACAAGTATAAATTGCTACAATTTGATGAACGTGACCTATACTTATGGATGTAGTAGCTTTAAATTCCAACAGAGAGGGAAGGCATTTTCATATCAAGTATGAATGCTATCCCTTCTGTATACAGGGTAGACAGGGACAGGCAACTTAGACATTGGCTACCTAAAATGAGGGGGTGATAAAGGCACGAAGTGACAGGCTTACAAG
>NW_006408790.1:1191595-1193224 GCF_000296735.1 Chrysochloris asiatica | reverse complement strand
AAAAAAAAAAATTAGAGGGAATAGAAGCAAATACTATTGAGTGATGCTGCATGGCGGGGATTATAATCATTGAAATGAAACGATGAGTGTAAAACTGACATGAAGTTATATAAATCTGAGTTTCTGCCTAAATATTCACCCCTCACTAAGCATGCAGATTCACCTTAGTTCTCAGTTCTGGGGATGTTTCATCTGATATTAGCGCTTTGTGATACAGTTTTCTAAGTTGATTCAAATGTCTGATGATCTCTCTTCTTAAATTAGCATCTCGCCCTTGGAATGCCATTTTCTTTGTTGTTGCTTAGTTCTCCATCCCAGCCATACCATGGGGGCACACTTAATCATTCAGCTAACTAAAATGTTTGCAATTGAAACCCATCCATAGAAGAAAGTTCTGGCAATCTGCTCTGTAAAGATCACAGCCTACAACGGTTCTATGCGGTCACATGGGGTCACTCAATGGCACCTGACAACAAGAACATGTGTCTTCATTCTGTTGTTCTTTCTTCATCTTGTCCACTTTCTCCCATATCTGCAGTTTCCCAGACACAATGTTTTCTTTCCTTTTATTATTGTCCAGGTAATTGGAGAGGTGATTTTCCTTCCAAGGGTAAATATTGGCATCAGGAAAATAATTCCCTCGACTGTATCCCTTCTGATTTGCTGATTTGCTAGTTCCAGGGAATGGGAGCATGAGAGTTTTCACTGCTCTGCGGTTCAATTAACGAGGTGGCTGTTGTTCTAGATAATGAGCAGCTGGCGGAGGTAAGAGCAGAGGCATGATGTAACAGAGGTATGTGACTAGATGATGCTGGACATGTATGTGGTTGGAGATCAATACATACTCACTGACTGGTAAGTGAACTCCTTCTTGTGGATAATAGACGAGAGAGAGAGATGATAGATAGATAGATAGATAGATAGATAGATAGATAGATAGATAGATAGATAGATAGATAGAGATGAATGATAGATAGATAAATGATAGATAGAGAGATGATAGATGATAGAGAGAGAGATGATAGAGATACAGAGAGATGGATAGATGATAGATAGATAGATAGATAGATAGATAGATAGATAGATAATAGGTTGATAGATGATAAATACATAGATAGATAGATAGATAGATAGATAGATAGATAGATAGATAGATGATATATTGATAGATGATAGATAGATAGATAGATAGATAGATAGATAGATAGATAGATAGATAGATAGATAGATTGTCAAGTCTATTCCAACCCATAGTGACCCTATATAGGGTTTCCAAGGAGCAGCTGGTGAGCTTGACCTACCTACCTTGCAGTTCAAGTGGCTTTGCAGTCTGGCACATTAACCCACAGCGCCACACCAAAACTCCAGATAGATAGATGTTGTTAACATATTGAGTAGGTTCTGACTGATAGCGACCCTGTATAGGGTTTCTAAGGAGCAGCTGGTGGGTTTGAACCCTTAACCTTGTGCTTAGCAATCCAGTGCTATTCCTACAGCACCATACCAGGACCCATAGATAGATATGTAATTGTGTGTTGCTAGGTGCTATCCAAGGAGCTCTGGTAGCGTAGTGGTTACGAATCGGGCTGCGAACCTTAAGGTCAGAGGTTCGAAACTACCAGCCGCTCC
>NW_006408790.1:1188269-1191388 GCF_000296735.1 Chrysochloris asiatica | reverse complement strand
GTCAATAGATAGTTAATCAATGGATGGATGGTTTGAGGGAGGGATAGATCAATAGATGATGGATGGATGGATAGTTCGATTTATAGATAGATGATGGATGGATGATACAGAGATGTGAAGATAGAGAGATAATGGATGGATAGGTGGATAGGTAGATAGATGGCAGATGGATGATAAAGAGATATAGAGAGATGCTGGATGGATGGATGGATTGATGGATCGATGGATCAATGGATCGATGGATCGATGTATGGATAGATAGATGGCGATGGATGATACAGAGATATAAAGATAGAGAGATGATGGATGGATGGATGGATGGATGGATGGATGGATGGATGGATGGACAGGTAGATAGATGGCCATGGATACTACAGAGATATAAAGATATAGAGATGCTGGATGGATGGACAGATTGAGAGGCTAGAGAGATAGGTGATAGACGGAGGGAGAGAGAGTGTGCTCTGTTGTTGGCTCCCTCCAGCTCACAGAGGCCTCGTGTGCAGCAGAACCAAACACTGTCTGGTCCTGCGTCATTCTTACAATCAGCAGCCTGGAGAAGACCCTTGTTGGAGTTACTGTACTGGTCCATCTGTCTTAGTTTCTTTGTGCTGCTGTGACAGAAATATTACAAGTGGCAACTGAGAACAAACAGGAATTGATCTGTTAGTGTTTAGGAGGCTGGAAGTCTGAATTCAGGTTGCTGACTGTAGGTGAGGGCTGGTTCTCTTTCTGTGGGCTCTGAGGGTAGATCCTTGTCTTTCTTCAGCTTCCGTTCCTGGGTGATAGTCATATGATCTTCTTGCAGCTCCTATCTTCCCCTCCTCCAGGGCGTCTTCTCTGTGTCCGATCTGCTCCTTTTATACCACAGAGGTGACTGTTTTGAAACTCACAGCTGACACTGCTCTGGCCTCAAACAACACAAAGAAAGCACACACCCAAATGGGATGGCATCTACAGGTAAGGGTTCAGGACACAGCTCATTCTACATCATCTCACTTTACTGGTCCTCCACATCCCAAACATGATGTCCTCCTCCCAATGGTGTGTCCAAAGCAGGGAGGCACGTTGCTTTGTTTGATCTAGATTGCTGTCAGTGCTTAACTTTGAGAGTGTATTGCCACGCCTTTCTTCCTAGTTTCTCTGAGTCTGGAAACTGCACAGAAATCTTTGAAACACCGATGGCATGGCTTCCAGCATCACAGCAACACACAAACCACTGCAGCACAACAGACTTAAAGATGAGCGGTGGTCTTGCAGCATAAATCAAATGAATGCATGCCCTCACCGCCACCCCCTTTCAGATTATAAACTGTCCTGTTTCCAAACATCTAGATGGATCACATGTAGTGTGCCACTTAATCCCACTAGCAGGGTTGTGAGGTTAAATGGAGTCCTGGCATGGTGCTGTGGGATGAAATACTGGACCACAAGGTCAGTTTGAATCACAAAGTCTGCAGTTCAAACTCACCAGCCACTCCTTGGAAATCCTACGCATGGTTGCTATGAGTCAGAACCAACTCAATGGCACTTAACAACAACAACATCATCACCAGCTGGGCTGTGAGGGGATCTGGTCATGGATTACACCTTTTTGAGAAAGAAAGAGGCTGAATAAAGTTCAATATATGGACATCCTGGTGTGGACGTCCTGTAGGACAAGCATGGACTATGGACTGCACAGTCATAGGGTCACTGTGAGTCAGAACGGATTCATTGGCACTTAACTACAAACTGGCAGAGCATCCCTTGCCTGTGGCCAGTGCAGATTTCCTTTGACTCAAACATCTAACCTCCAGGTTCCCACCCGCAGAACCCTAGGAGAGCCATGTGGGGTTATGGGTAGCGAGATGCCCGTGGAGTTGCTCCCAAATCAGGGCAACCCCATGTGCAACAGCACGAAACCCTCTTAACTGTTACTGTTTGCACCCACTGCTACCGCCACTGGCTCGGTCCATCTCCTGGATGGTCTTCCTCTTTTTCACGGACTTTCCACTTGCCCAAATCTGGTGTCCTATGTGACCTGTCGTTTTAACGTCATGAGAGCTGAACTTGATTTTACACTCTCAGGTGCCCGTGATTTAAGAGATCCACTAGAAACTCAACGCTTTCATTTTTCCTCCTTCAAAACATGCTGTGGCTGATTTTTGATTGTTGTTGTTGTTAAGTGCCATCGAGTCGGTTCCGACCCATAGCGACCCTGTACAGGGTTTCCGAGGGTGTAAATCTTTACGGGAGTAGAAAGCCTCATCTTTCTCCCGCGGAGCAGCTGGTAGTTTTGAACCGCTGACCTTAAGGTTCGCAGCCCGATTCGTAACCACTACGCTACCAGATTTTTGATTAGAAGAAAAACTATTGTAGTGGCAATTTGGCTCATAGTGGTTTTGCTTCATGCACCAAACATGTGGTGGGAGTTCAAGAAACATCGGTGGAGACAAGGTGCTTTCCTCATTAGTAAAAGCAGTCAGGCGTCCCCAGCTGAGCAGCCTACGGGTCTATCTTGTTCACAGACAGCTCATCCGGCAGTCTCTTCCTGCCAGGAAACTGAGGACTGCCGTTAATGTTAATTGTCCTTTCTCTTTCCAGCCCTGGTTCAAAGCTGATTTTGCATGAGGCAGGTGTTTGTTCTGTGGAGAGAACATCCATGTTATACAGCTCTCTGAGGAGGGGCACTTGCATATCAGAGCAAAAACATTTATGTCCGGTGACCCTGTTTTTTGAGGGAATCGTTTCTGTTGTGAGGAGTGCTTTGTGATGCAACCAGTCAATGCAGTTCATTGCTAACCAAAAGTTGAAGGTTCTAGTCCACCTGAAGGCACAATTCAAGAAAGGCCTGAAGACCTATTTATCACAAAAAAAATCAGTCATTAAAAAGTCTGCGGAGCGCAGCACTCTGCTAACACATAGGGTGGCACCGTGAGTCACATTCCACCCAAAGGCAATTGATTTTGTGCCTGCTAGGAACTCACAGACAGAAACAGCAGAAAACCATTGATGTCCTCTTATATTCACTCACAGAGCCCCCGTGTGACAGAGGAGACCTGCCCCAGAGGATTTCCCAGGCTGTCATCTATTGTGTCACTATATACTCCTATATACTCTTATAGATCATCCACTCA
>NW_006408790.1:1178609-1185684 GCF_000296735.1 Chrysochloris asiatica | reverse complement strand
TTGGCCCAGGATCGAACATTGTTTCGTTCTGCTGTGCATGGGGTCGCTATGAGTCGGTTCCGACTCGATGGCACCTGACAACAACAACAACAACTCTTATATGTCATCCACTCACAGTGCCCCCTGGCGTAATGGAGGAGAACTGCCCCACAGGGTTTCCTAGGCTGTCATCTTCATGAGATAATTGATACCTTTGAATTGTGGTGTAGGGGAGAACATTGACAACGCCATGAACTGCCAAAAGATTAAACAAATCTATGCTGGAAGAAGCCAGAATGGCAAAACTTGATCTCACATATTTTGGACATGTTATAAACCTGAATTTGAAATTTTGGGGAGACAAAATGATAAACAGAGTGGAAACAATTCTAGGCTAAATCCCTGCAATGGAAGACTGAGAAGAGGTATGATGAGCCCTTTGAGGAGGGTGCTGTGGGAGACTAGGTCATTGCTGGGACTGCGGAGAGCAGCATACATGTCCAAGCTGTGTGATCGGTCATGTGTGAGCAGGTCACTATTGTTTGACTCTTCAGATCAAGAAAGCTAATTAATATATACATGTCATCACACACATCACATGTATCACTATGCATGCTATGCACATGCTGTCATACATGTCACATCTGTGATGCTGTGTGTCACACATGCATGTTGTTATATGTGTTACATACACGTGCTGTTATACGTGTTACACATTCATGCCATTATACATATTACACATTCATGCTGTTGTACATATTACACATGCATGCTGTTGTACATGTTACACATGTGCACACTGCTGTACATGTCACACAGATGTGGTGTTATACACACATGCCATTAAGCATACTACAAATGCATGATGATACCTGCTATGCACATGTCTGCTGTTATGCATGCTATACACATGCATGCTGTTATGCATGTTATATGAACATGGTGCTATGTGTGCTAGACACATGCATGCTGTTATAATTTTATACTCACATGCTGTTACACATGTTGTGCACACATGCATTCATGTATGCTACACATGCATGGTGGCACACATGTATGCCATTGTGTGTGACACCTGCATGCTGTTATACATGTTATGTGCATGTGGTGCTATGTGTGTTACACACATGCATGCTGTTAAAATTTTATACACACGTGTGGTTACATGTGTTATATACACACATGCTCTCATATGTGTTACACATGCATGGTGTTACACATGGATGCTGTTATGTATGTTATGCACATGCATGCCATCATGCATGTTATATACACAATGCTATTATGTATGGTATACACATGCATGCTGCTATATATGTTACACAAATGCATGCCGATCTTTTTTTTCAAGAAGGAGATTTTGGTCCTTGCAGGGCATCAACCTGTCATTTTCCCCATTCTGATTTTCATTTCAATTTGTCCCAATTTTAAAATCTGCGCTCTATTCGTTTTGCTTCCCCAGCAGTGGCTGAAATAGGCTGGGCAGTTTCAGAGTCCTGGTTAGAAGGCTCGCATCTCACTCCTGTGCATGACCGTGGCTCCTGACTGAAGTGGGCTGGGCAGTTTCAGAGTCCTGGTTAGAAGGCTCGCATCTCACTCCTGCGCATGACCGTGGCTCCTGACTGAAGTGGGCTGGGCAGTTTCAGAGTCCTGGTTAGAAGGCTCGCATCTCACTCCTGCGCATGACCGTGGCTCCTGCTTACCCCCTGGCTTTCGGCATCTCCTTTGTTGCCTCTGTGCCTTTTGGTGGTGGTGGTGATGGTGGTTAAGTGCTGTGGAGTCCGTCTGACTCACATCGACCCTGGCTGGGGTTTCTGAGGCTGTGAATCTTTATAGGAGCAGAAAAACCTCATCTTTCTCCCATGTAGCAGCTGGTAGGTTCAAACTGCTGACCTTGTGGTTTGCAGCCCAACTCGCAATCCACTATGCTACCAGGGCTCCTTGTCCCCTTTGGAGACAGCTTTCCAATAAACTCAATTGCATGGCAAAACACTAAACTATAAGTGCCATGAGGACTTAAAAATTTTGTCTGCCTTTTTCACTGTGGTCCTGGTGTGGTGCTGTGGGCTAATGCGCCAGACAGAAAAGTTGTTTGAACTGCAAGGTCGGTGGTTCAAGCTCACCAGCTGCTGCTTGGAAACCCTATACAGGGTCACTGTGGGTCAGAATAGACTCGACGGCACTTAACAACAACGGCAACCTAATACATCACACAGTGCCTGACACATAGCGGATGCTCACTGGGTATTTGTTAAATAGATTAATGCTGGAAGGGAATGTCGATTTCTCATGACTGCAACCACAGACCTGCTCCACATCCTGGTACCAGAAAAGGGTCTGCCTCAGGCACTGTGAACAACTGGGACACATTTGGGATTCGTGATGCTAGGGTAGTGAAGGAATTGGTTAGCATTTCACTCACACTGCAGAGCAAAATCTAGCCATCAACGGCGCACGTCTTGTTGAAACGGATAACTAATGATCACGTGGTATCACCTTGAAGACGAAGGCGTTTGGGACAAGGTTCTTGGAAGCCACATTGGCTGCACTATCTCAAATCATGACAGCACCAATGGGAGCCCATCTGAGGGCTGGAGGGGTCTGGGCCACCCGAGTGTGCTTACAGAGAGCTGGTGGAAAGTTTATCACAGTGAGGATACGGGGTGCTACAAGCATTGAGTGACCAGAGACCATAAATGCTTAAAAACCTTCAGTGGACAAGAGCATTCTCCATAATGAGCAGTCCACCCAAGTGACCTTGATGACTTTGTTGACAAATAAAGCCTTGTTGTTGTTGTTAGGTGCCATCGAGTCGGTACTGACTCGTAGTGACCTTATGCACAGCAGAACGAAACACTGCTTGGTCCTGAGGCAACCTCACAATTGTTGCTCCGCTTGGGCTCATGGATGCTGACACTTTGCCAATCCATCTCGCTGGGGGTCTTTCTCTTTTTCTCTGACCCTGCACCTTACCGAACATGATATCCTTCTCCAGCGACTGGTCTCTCCTGACAATATGTCCTTAGCAAGAGAACAATAAACATAAATGTCCAAACTCTCAGCAGGCTCACCTCAGGGGTCTCTGATCCTAACAAACTCATCTTCAGATGGTTAAGGAGTAGAGATAATAATAATATAACAAAATTAGAATGCTTTCTCTTAAAGATTGTCTAATTGCAAGATTACTTATAATCACAGATTCACACAGTGAGGGAGTGTGTGTGTGTTTGTGAAAGCTAGGATATAGATTGGGAGCAAATGGGACCCTTGGAATTGGAACAAAGAATTGGAAAAGTACCATGTTTTTGCCCAAATAATATGCAACGTCTACATTTCTTTGTTAACTGCTCCCTTTCTTGTTTTATTATTTTTTTTAAAAGAGGCTAGATTTCAGATTCATTATATCTTATATTTCTTGTTTTCATCCCCTTCACCAACTTAATGCATGTCTATTCTTCATCCAGTTACCTTACAATCTCTCCCCTACCACCCCTGGTAACAATATAAAGAATGTCTCTTTCAGTGGTATTTTTCCCTGGTGCTATTTTTGTAAACTCACAATACTAGTTTTTTAAAACTGCACTATGCCCAGCTACCATTACTGAACTTTTTTTTTTTTTCAAATTCTAAGGAGAATTCTGATAAAATTTTAAAAACATGTGTGTGTGTGTGTGTGTGTGTGTGTGTGTAGGGGAGGATATGTAGAGCAGAATTTGAAATTTTCACCTAATCCAGAATTTTTTGACCCACTGAGACTGAATGATCCCCAAAACTATTGTCCTGAGTTAAACTTTAAACCTTAAACTGAAACTATCCCCTGAAACATCTGTAATGACATTTACATGAGAGTTAAGTGGTGAGGAAAGAGGTGAAAAATAAAATAATAGAGGTGAAAAAAAAAAAAAAGGCTTATAGCCAGAAGAATTAATTATACCTAAAGAAAAGTAGAAAAAATATAATAAAGATAAGACTAGAAATCAATGCAATAAAAAAACACAATAGAGAAAATCAATGAAACAAAACAAGCTCTTTGAAACAATCAATAAAATTAATAAACCCCTAGCTACATGTATCAAGAGATAGAACACAAATGACACATATTAGTAATAAAAGAGGCATTACCAAAACATATCATAAGAAACTAAAACACAAAAAGGAATATTCTAAATAACTTACTGCTAAATCTGCTACTTACATAAAATCAGCAAATTCCTTACAATATACAAAATATCAGTGCTTATTTAAGAAGAAACAGTTAACCTGAATAATCCTACATCTATTTAAGAAAGTTGAATTTATAGTTTAAAAACCTTCCCATGGAGAATAACAAGCCAAATAGCTTTACTGGTAAATTCTATCAAACATGTAAGAGTTCCAATCCGGTATAAATTCTTCCATAAAGACAGAGGAAAAAACAATTTCCAGCTCATCTGATCAAGCCAGCATGGCTCTGATCCCAAAATCAAAAACAGCCTGACAAGAAGAAGGAAAAAAACATAAACAAACTGCCGATAAAAACTACCATCAGCACATCTGCAAACATTCTTTACAAAATATTCACAAATGAAATTGAGCAATATATAAAAAGGATATTATATCATTACAAAATATGGCTTATTGTGGAAATATCTAGTAGGTTTAACATTAAAACATTCAACACATGTCAGAGAGGACACAGTTACAGATATTTCCCAGACATAACCAGACACCTTACAAGAGTACTTTTCTAGGTTTGAAAGCTTATGGTCATAGTCTATGGTTCTTATTGTTATGTGTCCTGGAGTCAGTTCTGACTCATAGTGACCCTGCACAGGGTTTCTGAGGCTGTAAATCTCATCTTCTCCCGTGGAACAGCTGGTAGTTTTGAACTGCTGACCCTGAGGTTAGCAGCCCGATTTGTAACCACTGCACTATAGTCTATGGTAGAACTCATTTAACTGGCACAACAAAGCTGGCATTCTACATCTTAGTGAGCAGCATTTGGGGTCTTAAGAGTCTGCGCAAGTTATCTAAGATACAACTCTTGGACTCTTCTCAGCCAGAGCTAAAGAGAAACGTGGGAACCAAATGTTCAGAGAAGAAACTAATCTATGGGGATAATAACCATCCTGAGATCACCTATTAGCAAAATAGCAGATCAGCACAGAAATCAAAGGATATTCCCCATGTATAGAACTCCAGTACTAAGGTGCGCCTGACCCAGGCCATGGTGTTTTCAATAGCCTCATATGGATGCGAAAGCTGGACAGTGAATAAGGAGGATCGTAGAAGAATTGATGCCTTTGAGTTGTGGTGTTGGAGGAGAATACTGAAAGTGCCATGGACTGCCAAAAGAACCAATAGATCTGTTTTGGAAGAAGTGCAACCAGAGTGCTCCTTGGAGGCCAAGATGGCTAAGCTTCGTCTCTCCTACTTTGGACATATTGTCCGGAGGAAACAGTCGTTGGAGAAGGATGTCATGCTGGGTAAGGTGGAGGGTCAGAGAAAAAGAGGAAGACCCCTAATGAGATGGATCAGCCAGGTGGCATCATTGATGGACTCAAGTGTGGCAGCAGTAGTGAGGTTGGTCCAGGATCGGACATTGTTTCGTTCTGCTGTGCATGGGGTCGCTATGAGTTGGTTCTGACTCGATGGCACCTGACAACAACAACATAGTACTCCAGTAAGCAATAACAATAACAGCAAAACATTTACATGCAACCAAAAGGTTAACAGTTACTCTAAATCAAAGATGAAAAGACAATGGGGCAGGCAAACCGGAGTACTGGAGAGGGAACAACCAGAAGGTAATTGAAGAGAATGTTGGCACATTGTGAAAAATGAAACGAACACCCCTGAAGGAGTTGTGTAGATATTGTGAAATGAAAACCTAATTAACTGTGTAAACTTTCACACAAAAAAACCCACACAATTAAAGATTGTTTTTTTAACTCAATAAATGTACCTCACTAAATTAACAGCATACAGGAAAAAAAAAAAAAACACACACATATGTTGTCACAGACAGAGAAATTAAAAAGGACATTGTCATCCTAATAGACAAGGAAAGTATTTGACAAAATTGATGTCCACCATGATGGGATGGAACCCCCTCAACATAACAAAATGCAGCTCTGGAAAACCCATGGCCAAAAACATTGTTACTGGTAAAGTGTTGAATGTGTTTTCCCTAAAACTGAGAAAAAGGCAATTACATCCACTCTTGCCACTTACATTCAACACTCTACAGCAAATCCTAGCCAGTACAACAGACTCCTGGTGTGGCTCTGTAGGATCAGCACTGGGCTGCAAATCACAACGTCAGTGGTTCAAATCCACTAGCTGCTGCTCAGATACCCTGTACAGGGTCACTATGAGTCAGAACAGACTGGCTAGCACTTGGCAACAAGAACAATTGGGTCAGGGGATTTCTGACAATATTTCAGCACTCAGCCACTAACCTCAAGGTTGGAGCTTTGAACTGTGTGGGAGAAATGACCTGGCATTCTTCACCTACAAAGGAACCACGACCCGGCTGCCCTACTCATGGGTCTCTGTGAATCCAAAATCAATTGGACCACACCTAACAGCAACAGTAGCCAGAATTACATGCAGGTTAAACACCAGTGTTTCTAATTCTGGCTCTAGCAAATGTTACAAGTTAGACCCCACATGATCAAATGGTTTCCAAGCCACTTAACTCTGTCTTGGGGGAAAAAAAAACAAAACACCTAAGGATATTTACAGGAAAAGCATCCAGCAAGGTGAAATTCACAATGACATCTAATAAGAAATTCTCAGGCATGCAAAGAAGCAGAAAAAGTATTACTCATATTAAAGAGAAAATCAATCAAAATAGATGCAGAACTGACACACATGTTACACCAGAGAATTGAGGCAGTTATAATTATATTATACACGTTCAAAAAGTTAAGAAGCGTAAGATATAAAAAAATAACCTAAATTATTCATTCTAGAGATGAAATCACACGCAATGTGAAAGATGAAATGGTATTAATGGCAAGTTACCTATTGCAGAAGTAAAGACTATTGTATGCAAAAACATAGCAATAGATACCATTCAATATAAAAATGTAGAAAGAAAATGTAATTAAAT
>NW_006408790.1:1166563-1171447 GCF_000296735.1 Chrysochloris asiatica | reverse complement strand
TAGAGATAGATTTTGAAATCTTTTTGATAATGGTTGTCAGATTCAAAATAATCAATACTAGTCCATTTCAGCTCACTAATGCCTAGGATATTGATGCTCATGTGTTCTATTTCATTTTTGACAACTTCCAGTTTTCCTGATTCATGCTTTGTACAGTCCATGTTGCAATTATTAATAAATGTTTTCAGCTGTTTCTCTTCATTTTGAGTTTTGTCTCATCAGAAAATGAAGGTCCTAAAAGCTTTACCCCATTCACGTCATCACGTTCCACTCTGCTTTGAGGAGGCAGCTCTTTCCCAGGCGTATTTTGAGTGCCTTCCAACCTGAAGGTTCATCTTCTGGCACTATATGCGACAATATTCTGGTGCTTTTCATCATGTTTCAGTACTCAGTTTTCTGGTGCTGACAGTGTTCCACTGCTATTCATAAGGTTTTCAGTGACTAAATATTCAGAAGTAATGTCTCTCCTTTTTTCTAGTCTGTCTGACTTAGAAGCTCAACTGGAACTTGTCCACCGTGGTTGACCCTGCTGGTATTTAAAATATGGGTGGATAGCTTCCAGAATCACAGAAACATGTAAGTACCACAGTACCGCAAACTGACAGATGAGTGGTGGATATAGAATCAAATAGTGACAAAAATGATGACAGCGTATGAAACCCTGTGGGGCAGTTCTCCTCCATTACACCAAGGGGTGCTGTGAGTTGATGCTATATAAAAGTATATACGAGTATATAGTGACACAGTAGATGACAACCTATGAGACCCTATGGGACAGTTCTACTCTGTCACACGGGGGCTTTGTGAGTCAGAATGGACACGATGGCACCCAACAACAACCATAAACATGGTCACTACACAATGATCTTGTGGGTTCTTTGATTGTCCCTGCTTAAAGATTCGAAGAACTTCATTGTAGAGAAGCTAAGCATCATGTTACTATCTTCCTCAACAAACAGAATCAACCAAAAATAATTAGATTTTAAGACACTCTGATGGAGTTGTTGTTGTTAAGTGCCGTCGAGTCGGTTCCGACCCATAGCGACTCTGTACAGGGTTTCCGAGGGTGTAAATCTTTACGAGAGTAGAAAGCCTCATCTTTCTCCCGCGGAGAGGCTGGTAGTTTCGAACCGCTGACCTTAAGGTTCGCAGCCCGATTCGTAACCACTACGCTACCATACTAGGTATTAAATTTTTTTGTTGTTACAAGCAGACTTTTAGAAGATATCAGGGAGAAAGAGCCCCTTACGTAAATACACCAGGATAAGAGTAGTGAGATGATGCAGGGTTTATCAGTACAGTATACAAGTCCATTAAAGGATGTGAAGAAACCTGTGACTGAAAGAAAGTAGCAACCCCTTCCTAAACAGGAACAGTTAACACTGCAATCATGTCTTCTTATCCAGGTAATCTACAAACTATCAAAAATATCAGAATAGGATTTCAAGGGAAAGATAGAATATACAAAAGTATTTTTTTTTCCTTTTAAAATCATTTATCAAAGAAAAATTCACACAAAATTAAACATTGTAAGGTGAACAATTAAGAGGCATTTTGTACAACGTTTTGCAACCAGCAATTTCATTTAGTTCTTAAATGTTTCTTTCCTCCAAAGTTACCCTGACCCATTCAGCAGTTTCTCCTCATTGCCCCTTATACACAGACCCTGGCAAGCAGCTCTCTATGGGTTGACCAGGGCAGGATGTTTTAAACAGTGTATGGCTTTCGGCATCTGCCTTCTTTCACTCAGCATCATGTTTGCATAAGAACTCCATTCCTTTCCGTGACAGGATGCTATTCTGCCGGAAACATGGGCCACATTACGTTTATCCATTCACTCACCGATGGGCGTGTTGTTGTTGTTGTCAGGTGCCATCGAGTCAGAACCGACTCATAGTGACCCCATGCACAGCAGAATGAAACAATGTCCTATCCTGGGCCAAACCCACCACCACTGCCACACTTGACACCATCAGTGATGCCACCTGGCTGATCCATCTCGTTGGGGGTCTTCCTCTTTTTCTCTGACCCTCCACCTTACCAAGCATGATATCCTTCTCTAGAGACTGTTCCCTCCTGACAATATGTCTGAAGTATGAGAGATGAAGTTTGGCTGTCTTGGCCTTTAAGGAGCACTCTGGCTGCACTGCTTCCAAAACAGATCTATTGGTTCTTTTGGAGGCCCATGGTACTTTCATTATTCTCCTCCAACACCATAATTCAAAGGCATCAATTATTCTACTATCTTCCTTATTCACTGTCCAGCTTTCGCATGCATATGAGGCTATTGAAAATACCATGGCTTGGGTCAGGTGCACCTTAGTCCTCAAGCTGACATCTACTGATGTAGAGTGACCCTTGAGCAGATTTCAGAGACTGATGATCTTTCTCCCATGGGGCAGCTGGTGGGTTTGAACTGTCAATCTTCAGGTTTGCAGCTCAATGCCTAGCCTAAGGTGCCACCAGGACTCCTTTAGAATGGAGCACTTGATGTGAAAGGTCACAATACAAAGTCCAAGGTGTATATATATTACAGTGGTTAGGCATCACTGAGTTGACTCTGACTCACAGAGACCTTCTCCATAGGGTTCCCGAGACTGTAAATCTTGGGAGCTACCAGCCATCATTTTTCTTCCACAGAGCTGGTGGTGTATTCGAACTGTTGACTTTGAAGTTAGCAGTCCTATGCTTAACCCACTGCTTCACCAGGGCTCCTTAGCTGCTCCGTGTGGGATTGGGATTTTAGAAGTCCTTGGTCACTAACCAGCTCTCCAATGGCAGAGTAGGTCTGCCTGAGACTTGTGATCCTAGCATGTTTATTTAGTCTCAATTTTTTGTTTGGTGGGTACTTTTTGAGTGCTTGAAAAAGATAAGCTCTCAAGGAAAAACATTAAACAGAAAATATTTCTTGTAGTGCCTTTTATAAGCCACATTACATTACTGGCTGTATTTCCCTTTAAGTAAAGATTTAACTTATGGCCCCATGCTTAATTCATTTTCTTAATATCTCTTCAGATAGTCCTGCATGTGACACTTGCCACTTTTGGTCCATTGGAGGTGATGATTTGTTTTGTTTTAACAAATTGAAGCCACAGTCTTAGTACTACAGCCTGATCCTATACGTGGCTTCATATTATGAGAAGGTGGTCGCTGGTGTTGGCTGATGCCGAATTGATTCTGACTCACAGTGACCCCATGTGACGGACTAGAAGTGTCCCATCGGGGTTTTAGGGCTGCAGTCTCTATGGGAACAGATCATCAGGACTTTCTCCCTTGAAGCGTCTAGGTGGATTGTAACCACCAATTTTTTAGTTAGTAGGTGAGTGTTTAACCTTTGCTCCACGGTGACGGGAAGCTTCATTTGCTCTTCTGTTAAGGTTCCGGACAAGCTGTAACTCCACACTCCCTCTCACAAGCCCAGATGTCCCCCAAACGGAATATTTCATGAGAATGAGAGCTCAGGGGTGACACAGCACTCATTTGGAAATAAATCCTGGGGTGGCATTGTGGGTTAATGTGCTGGACTGCAAAGTTGGTTTGAACTGCAAGGTTGGCAGTTCAAGCTCAGCAGCCGCTCCTCGGAAACCTATGGGTCGGAACAGACTCCACGGCACTTAACAACAGCAACAAGTTCATCTATAACCTTCATTCATCCGTGAGATTTGAGAAGCACCCTTTGGTTTCCTATAGGGTTAATTCAAGTTCTTGGTCTTTAAAATTCAGTTATTTTGGGAATTAATCAAGCTTCAAGGTCAGTTTCAATTATCTTTGCCAATACAACAGATTATTTGCTTGCTTGAAGCCTCTCAAAGCCTTAACAGACATGTTTGAACGCTGGGTGAATGGAAGGTGGGAGTGATGGTAATTACAAGTGGATCTGTCTCCAACAGCCCTCGTGACTTCTCTTCTGGGCTCGGCCATTCGTCACAGAGACCACACAGAACTCAAACACCACACTCACAGTAAGGAGTTTATAGGGACCTTGTTGCTGTTGTTAAGTGCCGTTCAGTTGCCTCTGACCCATAGCAACCTTGTGTAGGGTTTCTGAGGAGCGTCTGGTGAGCTTGAACTGCCAATTTTGTGGTTCAAACCGACCTTGCAGTCCAGAGCGTTAACCCACACAGTGCCACACCAAGACTCTATAGGGAAGGTAACAGGGTGGGAAATGTTCAAGTCCAGACAGCCCCTCCTCAGGTCTCTGTCTCCCCAGGCAATGGTACAAAACTCTTTAAGGGTTTCTGATAAATGCCCACAGCCATACCACTGCGGAAGGCACTATCTCTGGGTCAGCAAACTTAGCTCTGGAGGTACCCCACTCTGAAGCAAGCCTTCTGTCCAAAGCCACGCAGCGTTTTTTGCTCTGAGGGCTGGGATGCCCCCACTGTGTCTCGCGCTCTGACTCTTGGTTCGGCTGCTGCTGCAGCTCTGACCCTCCTCCTGTTACCCAGTTTTCTGTCCCCGGGTCCAGGAGGTTCAATGCGCAGGGACCTTGGGGTCCAAAGGACACATTTCATTCCTCAGTCTTCTTTTTTTGATGCTACTGAGATTTCCCTCCTGTTTCTGAGCTGGCTCATTTTAAACCTGCATTAGAGCTCCAAGTTTACAAACACAATGAACTTGTTAGCCACTCACAACTGAATCATCTCACTTCCTTCCGCCTTCCTCCCTTACCCAGGCCTAAGAGGAAAAGACCCTTTGGTGGGAGTTTACAAAGACTAAGGCGGCAGCTGCGTGCTATGGAGTCGGTTCTGACTCATAACGACCCTGTACAGGGTTTCCGAGGCTGGAAATCTTAATGGGAGCAGAAAGCCTCATCTTTCTCCCATGGAGTGGCTGGTGGATTTGAACTACTGACCTTGTGGTTTGCAGCCCAACACATAACCC
>NW_006408790.1:1137126-1166463 GCF_000296735.1 Chrysochloris asiatica | reverse complement strand
TTGTTAAGTGCCTTCGAGTCGGTTCCGACCCATAGCGACCCTGTACAGGGTTTCCGAGGCTGTAAATCTTTACGGGAGCAGAAAGTCCCATCTTTCTCCCATGGAACGGCTGACCTTGAGGTTAGCAGCCCGACTCACAACCACTACGTTACCAGAGCTCCTTAGGACTCGAAGAGACACATTAAATAATTACCTACACTGTAGTAATGAAGATATACTTTTTGTAAAAGAAAGAAAAAGTTATGGCTATAAATTTTAGTTAAAAAAAACAAAATTTACAAATGTTACTAAATGTTTGATGGCAAAAAATAACCACACACACACATATTTAACATGTTCCGGAGATCTACACTAAGCACTGAACTGTTAACTGGAAGGTCAGTGGTTCAAGACCACCAGCTGTTCCTCAGAAACCCTATAACTGGGTCACTATGAGTCAGAACCAACTCGATGGCACGTAATGACAACAGCACAAATCATTCGATGATAAAGGTCACAACAGTGCAGTGAATTGCTTGGTGTGACTCTTACAGCTGTGGTCTTTGTGACACTCTTCCTGCGATGTCTGGGTAAGAGAGGCTGGGGAAGATGTTGAGAGGATTCTGTTGTGAGTGCTTGTTAACAGGGTTCATTGTCATTATGAACAATAAAAAGTTTAAAGACAAAAATCAGATGGTGACCTCACTGGGAGGGGTCGGGCCCCCACGTGCCGAATGATACCCGGCTCAGTGAGTGTCGGGGGTTGTGGAGGAGAGCAGTGCAGACCACACCAGGTGACCCTGTCACAGGGCTGATGCCCAAACCCACTACACTCTGCTAACACATGTTAGTAGCAGAGCTATTTTCAATACATAAGGAAATCATGAGTGGTCAACCACCCACAAACAAGTGAGACAGAATTTCTGTGACAAAGCTGGTTTGGGCCTCTGCTCATTCAGCCTCTTTGTCCCCACCTCCCTGAGGTGGTCGTGCGTATCATTCAGTCGATTCTAACTCATGGCGACTGCACATCAGAGAGTAGAATGGCCCTGTTGGATCTCCTTGACTGTCATCTATACGGTAAGAGGTCACCAGGACTTTCTTCTGCAGAACAACTGGTGAGTTCAAGCTGTCAACCTTTCATTGAGCAGCTGAATGCTTGACCAAGTGCCCACAGGGCTCTGAAACTCCCAGGGGCCCCAGACATCTTCAAAAACCCTCTTCTCATGCCAAGACTCCATAGAATATAGTTTACAAACCACGTCCTGAATGGAGTCGGTGGGCAATTGCCTTCTGCCCAAGTTCTGCGTCCTTCTTTCTTGTTGATTAGACACAAAGACAGATACCTTTTACTCAACATGAATCTTGTACGCAGTCTTGGCAGAGAGGTGAATATTTCCCCTTTATGTCCTAAAGTTTCAGATACACAAAGCATCTCGCATGGTCTGTCTGCTTTGCTGTTTTCGTCTAAAATTTCAGTGACTTGGAGCATGTCTACAGTGCAGTGGGAACTTGAATTCAGCTTCAATTGCTGATGGTTGGAGTGGATGCCTGTTCACTGCCTCTGGAGATGGTTATCCCTGATTCAATACTTTGACATGTCTACAGAGCTGGGCTGCTAACCGCAAGGTTAGCAGTTCAAATCTACCAGTTACTCTATGGGAGAAAGATGACGCTTTCGGCTCCCGTAAAGATTTAGAGCCTCAGAAACCCTATGCAGGGTTGCTAAAGGTCGGGACCCACTTGGCAGTACACAGCCATCACCACATCGAGTCCATTACTACTGCTTTTATCATTAAGATCTGTGCTGAATCCTGTAGGGTTAAAGCGATAGTTTTTACCTGTGAGACACCAGTATGTTTGTTTGTCCTTAAATTCTGCTTATCAAAATTCCACTGAAATAGTTCAAATGGTGAAATACTTCAAACAAACTGAGGACGTAAGTTCGTCTAATGATTATTATTGTTATTGTCAGTTATGGTAGACGGATCCAAGCATAGGTGATATCATTTAATCATCTGATGCCATGACAGCATGGGAGAATATAGCTCCATTCAGGAAATAGAGAACCATTCAGAGGACAGTGAAATTTAAACAGTCACACACAAGATAAACTGCCAGATCTTTGTTCACAATCCAGCTAAACTCTATTTCCTTTGTCCTCAACACTTTTTCGTCATAAATTATCCAACCCCGTAAACGGCAAGACAATAAAGGACAGCTCTGATTTCTCTTTAGGGTCACCAGGATTTAAATAAGACAGGCAGCTTTGGTAAGCCTATTATACAAAGATCATAAAACATCATTTTCAAATACTTTAAAGAGCTAATGTTCCCCTGGTGAAGTCCAAGTATGTGTAAGCAAGTTCGAGCTTTGACCTCTGGTTGAATTTTACTTTATGAGGGCCTTACATTGTAAGGACCACGTCACAAGTCACTGTATCAAATGCAGGAGTCCTGGTGGTGCCGTGCTTAAGCACTTGGTTGCTCCATGGGAAATAGATGTGGCAGTCACTCCCGTTGAGAGTGTTGTTGTGTGCCGTTGAGTCAGTTCCAACTCATACGAACCTTGTACAGGGTTCCTTAAGTGGAACTCTTTACAAGAAGAGGAAGTCTCATCCTGCTCCCTCTTGTAGAGCTGGTGGATTAGAACTGCTGACCTTGTGGTTAGTAGCCCAACTCGTAACCCACCACTCCACCAGGGTTCTTTGGGAGAAAGAGCAGGTTATCTGTTGGTAAAGAAGACAGCCTTGGAAACCCCGTGGGGCTGTTCTACTTTGTCGTGTGGCATCACTAAGAGCTGGAATGACTCAATGACACAGGGTTTGTTTGATATCAGTGTTCAACGTAACAGACCAGGCAGTGAACTGAATCAGCAGTTCACTAGGTAAGTGTTAAAGGCCCAGTAGGCCTGGGAAGGAGAGGTGGGATATAACAGGTAAGTAGAGGGGAGAAGAAGACCTCCTCAATGAGGAACAGAGATGTATCTCAGATGGTCTCTGGTTTATACCAATCTGTTCTTCTGGTCAACTAAATTCAACAGAGAGAGTCCACGTGCTTGATTTATATGCTAACTTCGCCATTTTAAAAAGCTCTCTGTGAACTTGGGTCATTTCCTCTAATTCTCTAAACCTGTTTTGTCATCTGTAAAATGGGTGTCTTAGCGCCCTAACTCTGCCATAACACAAACATCACAAGGGGATAGCTTTCAAGAACAGAAATTAAGTTTCTCACAATTCAGGGGGCTCTAAGTCTGAATTCAAGGCCTGGACCTAGGGGGAGTCACTTCCTTGTCTCTATCAGTTTCTGTTGTTGTTTTGTGTAGTCGAATAGATTCCAATGTACTTTGCTGTTGTTAGGTGTTGTCAAGTAAATTTAGACTCATATCATTGTTGTTAAGTGCCATCAAGTCGGTTCCAACTCATAGAGACCCTGTATAGGGTTTCCAAGGAGCAGCTGGTGGGTTTGAACTGCCAACCTTGAGGTTAACAGCCTATAGCACCACACTATGACAGAGTAGAACTGTTCCAAAGGGTTTCCAAGGCTGTAATCTTTATGATCGCAGATCTCCAGGTCTTCCTCCCAAAGGGTCACTGGGTCAAGTTGGACCACAAACTTTTTGGTTAACGGTGGCTAGCCAAAATCTCTGAGGCTCTGCAGGAGAAGGACTTGGTGGCCTGCTGCCAGTTAGCTTTAGTTATAAGTAATATTTTTTCTTTGTCATTGTTGCTGCTCCATTGAGTCAGCCCCAAACTCATGGAGACCCCATGCTTAGCAGAACGGAACACTGCCCAGTCCAGAGCTGATGACATTTCATTCGCATATTGAGTCCTAAGAGACAGTTAATTTATGTGCTGATCTTATGAGGTGTCTGAAGTGCAGGGTAGTTAGAAACAGGCCATATTGTATTTACGCCCAGATGATAATAATGTTCAATGTTCCCTTAGCAGTGGGCATGCTAGACTCAAACCCTGGGCCCCCACACTAGGATGGCTCACTTACCCTCCTGGAACTCCACTGCTTCACCTGAGGTGTGGAGAGCGATGGGACCACAAAGCGATCCTGAGGATTGCATGAAGTAATACAGCCAGGTGGAACCACAATCAGCTCCACCTCAATGGGTCTAATTTCCATTTTTTATATATGGGTCACATGTGAACCAGTGAATACGTCAGAGATCTTTCGTGCTGGGGTCTCAGGTGCATCCACAAGTGTTGTGAAGTGAATCATGTCCCTCCATATCTGTGCTGAATTCCTGGCCTCTATGCCTGTGGATAATGTCTGCTTGGAAATAGGTTTCTCTTTTTGGAGACTTTTAGTCAAGCAATGGCATGACATGTTTCTATTTATACGCTTTATGAAGATCCCTCTGGCTGCTGTGAATGACAAAACACTGACACTGGGAGATCAATTAAGAAAGCATTGTAAATAGTCTCAGTAAGACAGGATCAATGGCTGACTGCCTTGGGATGGGAGCAGAAGGAAGGGAATAGACTCCGGGACATTTTTATTTCAGAGGTTTCCTCTCAAGTCCCATGATTATTTATCCGTTCTTCTTCATTGTTTCAGAGGGAAGAAAAATCACTATGTTAAAAGTCAACCATAGCTTCTGATACAGTCCACTCCCATCTAGCAATCCTATCTCTGTGACTTGACTTTCTTTCCTTCTTGTCCTCTTTGCTGTTGTGGTTAGGTGCCATCAAGTCGGGTTTGACTCAGAGTCCCTGTGCACAACAGAATGACACGCCACCTGGTCCTGTTCTGTCTGTCCCCACGGTTGTTACACTTGAGCGCATTGCTGTTGCCACTCTGTCAATCCATCCCACCTTGCTGGGGCTCCTCCTCTTTTTTGCTGACCTTCCACTTTACCAAGCATGACGGTCTTCTTCAGGAACTAGTCCCTCCTGAAGCTATGTCCAATGTATGAGAGATGAGCCCTCATCATCCTGCCTTCTAAGAAGCATTCAGGTTTTACTTCTTCCAACACAGATTTGTGTTTTCTTCTAGCGGTCCATTCTTCTCCAACAGCATAACATAAATGCATCAGTTCTTCTACCGTCTTCTTTATTCATTGTCCAATTTTCACCGTGGCTTGGGTCAGGTGGTGTACCTTAGTCCTCAAATTGATATCTTTGCTCTTGAACACTTTAAAGAGGTCTCGTGCAATAGATTTGTCTAATGCAAGACATTTTTTAACTTCTTGACTGCTGTCTTCAAGACTGTTGATAGTGAATCAAAGCAAGATTGCTTCTACTTCAATCTTTTCTCCATTTATCATGATGTTATTTATTGTTCCAGTTGTGTGTTTTGTTTTCTTTACATTCAGGGGCAATCAATATCAAAGGCTGTGGTCTTTGATCTTCATCACTAAGTATTTTAAGTCCTCTTCACTTTCAGCAAGCAAGGTTGTATCATCTACATATCGCCGGTTGCTAATGAGTCTTCCTCCAATCCTGATGCCATGTTCTTCTTCATGCAATCCAGCTTCTTGGATTATTTGCTCAGCATACAGATTGAACAAGTATGACAAAAGAAGGTTGTGTTTCCTTGGTGCACACATTTTCTGATTTTAAACCACTCAGTGTCTCCTTATTCTTTTGTCTATGTACAGGTTCCTCATGAACACAAGTGTCCAGAAATACTCATTATTTCCAATGTTATCCATAGCTTGACATGATCTACACTACACCATCAAAAGACTTTGCATAGTCAATAAAGCACTGCTGAGGTATTTATTAAATCTTAAGTGGGCATCCTTGTCATGTTAAACAGGTCATAGGAGTGTAGGGTGGGTCCTGAACCTAATCACATCTGAGTTATAGACACAAAGACACACTCAGGGGAAGAGAGATGTCATGTGAAGGTTAAGCTACAAGCCAAGGGACCCAGGAGCACCAGGTTCCCAATAAGGCAGGGTCAACATGGTGGAGAGCCTCATTTGAACATCTAACTTCCAGAACTTTGACACAATCAATTCCTGGTCTTAAAAGTTACCCACTTGTGGTAACTGTGGTCATACTAGCTCTTTATTCATTTTATAATTTCTGAATTATTTCCATTAACTTTTTTAAGTGATTTGGGTGAAGGTTTACAGTGCCGGTCAGTTTTCCGTCGAAGACTTTACACGCACTTGCTTTCATGTCACGGATTGCAATCCCCACCATGTAACATCCTATGTCTACTGTTTTCCTTCCTGAACTTTCCTGCCTTCTGAGGTTTATCACTGGGGAAATGCTTCTAGTAGGGTTGATAGTTCTAAGGAGTACATATACCTCCCTAATGCCAGGGTTCACCCACAGACCCATCTATTGGTGAAAGTTGAGCCATGAGGGGGAATTTAGGTTCAGGCCTGAAAGGTGTCTAAGGGATGTAGTCTTGGGGCTTCACTAATCTCTACCAGAGCAGGAAAAATTTTAAAATGATTATTTTTGAGTTTTTTTCTACATCTTCTCCCACCCCCCCCCACCACCACTCTTCAAGGACCTTCTATTGTGATTCCTTTCGGAACCGTTGGCAATGGCAGCTGGGCACCATCTAGTTCTTCTGATCCCAACATAAAATAAGGGGGTCAACATAAAATGATCAGGGCACAGGACGACCCTGGGAGGAGCACCAGAGCTGACGGCTGCTGGGTCTCAGGGTCTCCCCATCCCTGGAACACAACCAGCTCTTCCTGCAGCCTCCACGGTAGCAGCAAAGCGAGCACCGTGTCTCTTGTCTAAACCTCTGCGTTGCTACTGTCACTGGGATCCCATCGAGTTCTTTAAAAGGGGGCAGAGCTCACAACGGAATGCCTTTCAATAGACAGCTTTCATGTACCCGCAAACAGCTATTATTTACCAACTTTCACTGTTTCAGCAGAGCCCACATCCTCTTGGGTTAAAAAGCGATGTCATCAGTTGGGACCCTAACGCTTCCTGGGAGTACATCCTTCTCACAGAGATTTCCAATAGACCTATACTTTGGAATCTCTCTTCTTACTCAGTCTACCTAAGGTCTCTTCCCAATTACTCCGTTCCTCAGAAGCAAACAAACCACATTCCTTTCTATACACACTCCCAGTAGGGCTTGCAATGCCTTCCATACGCCTACCCACCCCGGGCAAGTCCCCCCTAATCCACACCCTCCTTCTCACCAGCCGACAGCTCAAACTTGACCAGTTACCATTGAGTGAACTCTGATTGGCGGCAACCTCATCTGGGTCACCTGGGTCAGAGTACAACTTGCTCTATCTCAGTGGCTGATCACCAAGACTTTCCCCGGAGGCACCTCTAGTTAGACTCCAACTTCCAGCCTCTCCGTTAGCAACGGAGCACATTCAACGGCTGTCCCACTGAGGGACTCCAGGTTATTCTAAGCTGTTCTAACTGATCACTAGGAGTCGGACCTTCTGTTCCAAGTGAGCACGCTTGGGGTGAGGGTTGATGTCCTGATATGTCAGAGCCCAGACTCAGGCCTATTGGAATAGGATTACATAATCTTTCATTAATTTACTGAGAACATGTGTCAGCAGAGCTCATTAATTTCTAAAATTAAATTCACAGGGGGGCAAACTCAAGGAACAGTTTGTCCATGAATTTTAATGGTGCCCATTACTTATTCCAGCAGAGAAATTGGATCAGGTAGCAGGAAAGCATTTTTATAGAAATGGATGGGATTTTTATATGATTCCCTATGGAATCCAAGGTGAAATTCCCAAGATAGCAAACTTCTTGAGTAGAAGAGCCACCGTGTTTTATCCTTCCCTGTAGGGCTTCAACAAATACTTGACAGAGAACTGACGTGTTAATCTCCTCTCCCACCTATGTGGCTCAGAATCCCACAGAGAATGTATCAATCCTGTTAATTATAAGGGTTTCAAAAGAACTGAGTTTTCATTATTGAAGATGAAAAGGGCGTGGATTTGAAAATCCAAGTTCTCACCCATCAAAAGATGAAGGGTGAGCGCTAGAGTGATTTCATTGCCTTAAACATGAGGGAGGGGTCCTGGTGTGGCACTGCTGGGTAAGCACTGGACTGCTAACTTCAAGTTTGGTAGTAAAAACCCAATAGCTGCTCCTTGGAAACCCTGAGTTGGAACCGACTCAATGGTACTTCACAATAACAATAAAACATGAGGGAAAGGTATTCCTGTGTTGCATGTAAGGAATTAGATAAAATAAGTTACTATGTAGGCCTGGGGTGTGGCACTGTGGGTAGACGAGCTGGACTGCAAGGTCAATTTGAACTGCAGGTTCGGCAGTTCAAGCTCATGAGCCACTCATCGGAAATCCTATACAGGGTCGCTATGAATAGGAACCAACTTGATGGCACTTAACAGCAAAAACAACTATTTAGAATTGGAGTCCTGGTGTGGCACTGTGGTCTAAGCACTGGACCATTGGGTCGGTTTGAGCTCCAAGGTTAGCTGTTCAAACTCACCAGCCGCTCCTCAGAAACCCTATACAGGGTCGCTATGAGTCGATACTGACTCAATAGCACCTAACAACAAGAAAAAATCCTTTTCAAATTTTAATTTGGAGGTGTACACATCAGAACATGGTCCAATGCAGTAATGTTTCTATATGCAATGCAGTGTCATGGCAACCTTCTTCATGGACCACCGTTGTCCCTTCCTTTCCTGAGTTGTCCTTCCCCATGACCATAAAGTCACCTCACCCTGAGGTTCCCACAGACTCTCTCCAGCTCTGCTGTCAGCCTGATTCTATGTAGATAGTTCCCAAGAAGAGCATGAACGGCGCATACATGCTCCGGCGAATACAGCAGCTATCCTTTATTTACTACCCGCTCGGCGCATTTTGAAGTTAGGTGCGCTGGGAAAGGGGGTGGTGGTGAGGCAGGGTGGGCTTTTCACCTGTGAGTGGAACTCAGGTGCAGCCCCAACACCTTCTGGAGGGTGCTGCTCTGAGTGGGAACAGGTTTCAGAGGAGCATCCAGATTAAGCAGATCAGAAAGAAAGACCTGGTCTTCTCCTCCCCAAACTCAGCCAATGAGACCCCAAGGGATCATAACAGCCCCCTCTGGAACTGATGGAGATGGCAAGTGTTTGGTCCCATTGTGCATGGGGTCTGAGTCAATGGAAGCCCGTAAGGATGATGACCACCATAAAAGGAAGGGAGGGTTAGGGTTAGGTTGCCGTTTACAGTATCCCATTAGCTGTAGCCAACCTACCCCATTGACACTGACTCCCCCCGATGGATTAGTGTTATATCTTGTGTGCTGACATGCTAACAGGGCCACCTTTTCTCTGTCTTACCAAAGGCAGACAGAATGAGGGCTAGAAAAGAAGGTGGCAGAGGAAAAAAATCCAATCCGGACACACATCTGAAGGGGACGTCAAAAAGTTCATGGAAAAATGGAACGAATGGCATCATGGAATTTTTCCAGGATCTTAGTGAAACCCCCTTGTCCATTAGATGGCACTGCCATGGCTCCATTTTTCTGGGTCACAGTTAACAAATGCCGACAAACTGCCTGTGAGCCTTTTACTCCTCTTCTGCATACATACGAATATTGGATTTTCGTGTCTTTGCTTTTAGTGTTTTTTGTTTGTTTGTTTTTGGGGGTGGGGGTGCTGCATTTCTCACAGGAGGGATAGGAGATGGAGATTCTGTGGTTTAGAGTCTCATCAGATGTTCCTTCCCAAGTAGTATTTGCTTCATGCCCCTCTGCTAGACACCTACAGAGTGGCTGTCTAATTTACAAAACTCTGGTGTGGCACTGTGGGTTAACACGCCAGACTGCAAAACTGTTTGAACTGGAGCTCTTGAAACTGTATGCAATACGTTTGTAAGGGTTAGAATGGTGAGGGGAGAGAGGACCGAGGTTTCGTTGTGATTCTCCTTGGGAATATTTACGAAGGTTCTCAGGGACTACCACACGAGGATGAAGTCTGCGGTTTTATAGCAGCTTGAATTCATGAACAAAGAACACTAACTCTTCAGAGTTCTGTATACTGCCCCATAGAGACCACATGAGGCATACATTCAATATAACAGCCCTTTCTGAAATTACGTTGATTGTTTTTCTAATACTGAGCCATCCCTGAATACCTGGTATGAATCCCAGTTGGTCATGATGTATTATTTTTTAAATATATCATTGGATGCTATTTGCTAGGCTTTTATTGAGAATTTTGACAGTTATGTTCATGAGGGATATTACTCTATAATTTTCTTTCTTAGTGATGTCCCTGCTTGGTTTTGGTATCACAATTAAGCTTGCTTCATAAAATGGATTTGGGAGTTTTCCATTCTTTAACATATGGAATAATATTTTTATGCATTAAACACTAATGGCTGAAAGCCAGAAGAGTTTTGGGATGACATCAAGAACATCATACAAGAAAAAAGCAAAAGGTCATGAGAAGATAAGAGAGAAGGAAAAGCCCAAAGTGGATGTCAGAAAGGACTCTGAAACTTGCTCTCCAGCATAGAGATGCTAAAACAAATGTAAGAATTGAAGAGGTACAAGGACTGAAGAGAAAAGGTCAAAGGTCAGAGAAGACAAAGTTAACTAATATTATGAAATATGCATAGACCTGGAGTTAGAAACCAAGGGGGAAGAACACGCTCAGCATTTCTCAAGCTGAGGGAACTGAAGAAAAAATTCAAACATCGACTTGTAGTATCTTTGGGCAAAATACTGAATGGTACAGAAAACATGAAAAGAACATGGGAAGAATACACAGTCACTGTACTAAAATGAAATGGTCAATGTCCAACCATTTCAAAGGGTAGCATTATCCTGAAGGAAGAAGACCACGGAGCACTGAAGGCATGGGCAAAGAACAAGGCACCAGGAATTGATGGGAAAAAATGAAATCTTTCAACAAACTGATGCAGCATTGGAGGCACTCACTTATCTATGCCAAGAAATTTGAAAGACAGCTGCCTGTCACATGAATTCTCCCTGAGTCGTAATTCACACCACGGCAACCAGTTTGGCTTGTTGTTGTTAAGTGCCTTCGAGTCAGTTTCAACTCACAGTGACCCTTTATAGGGTTTACAAGAACGACTGGTGAATTTGAACCATTGACCTTGCGGTCCATACCAACCTTGTGGTCCAGTGCATTATCCCATGGAGCCACACCAGACCTCTAGTTTGACTAATGATTTATTATTTCAGTCCCTTCTGTTCTCATGTGTAAGATAAATGTAGTAAAATCACAGATTCATATTCCCAAGTGGGATATTTGGTAGCTTTTCTCTTCCATTCACTCCTTAACTACTGTCTTTGGTCTACTCAAGGAACCCTTCTTCCCAGTCATCCTTACTGTCCTTTCCTGGGAGTCCCTGGCTGGTGAAAATGGTTCTGCATGTATCCATTAGCCCCAAACTGGCAGTTCAAACTCACCCTGAAATGTCTCAGAAGACCACCTGGAATGTGTCCGAAGACCACTAGGCCATCTGGTTCTCCTGAAAACTCAGCCTTGAAGACGCTGTAGAGCAGTTCTCCTCAGCACATGTGAGTCCACCATGAGTCAGAACCAACTAGACTGTTCTGCACTTGGACACTTGTCTACAGGTCTTGTCTTTTCCAACCACCATGTATAATGTATAATAAGTAACCAGACTCCATACCCAAGAGATGTCATAGAACAGAAAGAACTTCTCCATAGAATTGGCAAGACTGTAAACTTTTATAAGAGCAGACTGCCTCATCTTTCTCCTGTGGAGTGTCTGACGGGTTTGAACCTCCAATCTTTCATCTGACAGATCAATACTTAGCCCACTGTGCCACCAAGAGGTAAGGATACTTACTTAGTTTTAGGTCCTTTCCCATTAGGAAGCAGTTATATGCAAACACTCTCAGAAGCATACTCAGATAGAGATCCTAATTAACAGCCAGGTAGAAACCTCTTGCACGTCTAGTTTGGTGCCAAGAGAAGTCAATCAGTGGATAGAGCAGGAAATTAGAAAGATGTTGGAAACCAAACCTGTCATCCTCGCCAGCTGTAGTAACTCTTGTCTCAATCTGTGAGTTGTGCTTTGCTAAAATTAAATTTCAGTAGCTACAAGTAATACTATGAGCCATGGTGATACAGTGGTTAAGTGCTTGCCTGCTCATGTGGGATCTGTAGCAGAGACAACTCGAGTGGACAGCTGGCTGTGACAAACAGAGGCTTGTTTTCTCATGGTTCAGGAGGCTAGAAGACCCAATTCAGGGGAAAGCTTTCTCTCTGGGTCAGCTGTTAGCATCTGTGGGTCCAGCACTCCTTGGAGACCTCTCTGCCTCTTGGCATCCGGCTTCTCCTGGTCTAGGAGGTTCTCAGTGTAGCTGTCCTGAAGGACCTGCTCTTCTTCAGACTTTTCTTTCTTGCTGGCAGCCAGGTCTCTCCTTGTCTGCTCCCTGGATTAATCTTTTATATCTCACAAGACATGGACACAAACTGCAATCCTGTAGAGTTTCTCCTGGTTCATTCACATATTGTTTTTCTCGCTGTCTCACTGGCATCACAAACATGAGAATTTACGACAAAGGATCATTACAATTGATCCCTAAATGGAGGATGGTTACCTCAAAGTATACAGCGGAGGATGATGGGAGCAGGACACACAGCGGAGGATGATGGGAGCACACCACACAGTGGAAGATGATTATTTGATACAGAGTCATAGCCTTAAAAAACGGACACAATTTTTTGGGGGGACACAGCTCAATCTATGACAACGACTAACTGAAAAGTTAGAGATTCAAGCCCAGCCAAGCGCTCCACAGGAGAAAGACCTTGTGATTGGCTCTTGTAAAGATGACAATTTAGGAACCTTCTAGGGCAGATCTTCTCTGTCACATGGAATTACCAGAGTCATAGATTCGACTTAGAGTCTATGGCATCAAACTACCACAAGGAGGAAAAGAGTATAATTATTACTGAAAAAAAAAAAAAATATATATATATATCTATATATATAGGAGCTCTGGTAGAGTAGTGGTTACGAATCGGGCTGCTAACCTCAAGGTCAGAAGTTCTAAACTACCAGCTGTTCCGCGAGAGAAAGATGAGGCTTTCTACTCCCGTAAAGATTTACAGCCTTGGAAACCATGGACAGGGTCGCTATGAGTTGGAACCGACTCCATGGCACATAACAACAATATATTTGTATATATATATATTTGTTGTTGTTGTTGTTTGTGTCATGGAGTCAGTTCTGACTCATAGCAACCCTGTACATGGTTTCCAAGGAGCAGCTAGTGAGCTTGAACTGCCAGCCTTGCCTTTCAAACCGACCTTGCAGTCCAGCGCATTAACCCACAGCACCACACCAGGACTCTCTCTCTATAAATATAGTAAGACATGTGTAAAGTATCTTTTCTTCCAACCCCTTCACTGACATTGCTAATGCATTACTTTGGACTGAAATTAAAATAAATAAATATATATGTATATAATCACTTTCAGAGACTCACCTTCAGAGTAAAACCAAGCATTTGCTGTTTTGAAGAAATTAGTGGGACTATTTGAGCTCCCTGGCATGAAGCCAGTGGGGAGATGGCGTCTTCGATTATTCAAATCCCCCCGTGTGGTGATCAAAAAGACAAATTTGTGCAGAGATTAAACAAAAAGTTACAGGAGCGTCTATCTTTTAATAAGCAGATGACAGGACCACATGACACCAGATATCTAAACCTCTTGGTGCCCTAAGGGCTGGGAAGTGTGGATTGTTTTAGGGTGTCAGGTTGTTTGTTGTTGTTGTTGTTAAATGCTGCCAAGTCGGTTCCGACTCACAGCAACCTTTTATAGCGTTTCAGAGGAGCAGCTGGTAGGTTTGAACCCCTGACCTTGTGGTTAGCAGTCCAGTGCTTATCTTACAGGGCAACACCAGGAGTCCTAGCCCTAAATTAAAAGCTGCTTGGAATAGATTTGTTTTTGGAAAAATGTGTTTGGACCAGAAATGCAATTTCTAAATGGAGTGACATTTGCTTACAAAGCTTGCCAAGGACAAAGCACCTTTGTAAGCATTGACTCTGTTTTTGTTTTGTTTTTATTCCCTGTTAACTTTTGTATTCCTTTTTTAAAGACAATTAACAGGAAATAGGTTTGCACATTTTACCAGAACCCCAATGTCAGTTTAAAGGAGCCCTATTGGGGCTTTTGATGTGGTGCTGTAGGATAAGCACTGGACTGCATGGTCAGTGTGAACCGTAAGCTCAGCAGTTCAAATGCTCCAGCTGCTCCTCTGAAGCCCTTCACAGGGTCACTGTGAGTTGGAACCAACTCGATGGCACTTCACAACTCCATTGGTTCTGCTGCTGCCCAACAAAACTCGAGCTCTGCCTGTCACAGATGTGAGGCCAACAAGACTCCAAGACGGAGTTTTGTGGAGGAGAAAAGAATCTGTTGATTATAAATTTGAAGATGTAGGAGAAGGGTAGTTTCTGTTACCAACTGACCCCCTGAGAAGGAGAATTGGGGTACTGTATAGGGTTTCAGGAAGGCTTTGGAGGTAAGCAGGGACAAATCATTACCAAAATTTGGGAGCCTGTCACAGAATAAGACTGCAGGCACCAACCATAATGCTGAGATGGTAAATATTAGGGTTTCTTGTGTCCTGTCTCCAACCTCAGTTGGTACTGTAATTCTTCAGGGTCCAGTGGATTGTAGTTTCAATAGTGGGGACTCTGGTGCCAGGACACTCAGACCTACCCTGTACTTGTTGGCAAGGAGCTGGTCTCCCACAAAGGGACATTTGATAAATGTTTAATTGTAGTCTTAGCTTTTTGATCAGATTCCTCATCCGAGGCAGAAAGGGGAGGAAGTGAAAGCATGGGTCTTTTTCTGTCTATGACTGAAATCTGCTGACATCACTGTGGTTTAGGCATTAGACTGCTGACCACAATGTTGGCAGTTCAAGGCCACCAGCCGCTCCGAGGGAGAAAGATGAGGTTGTCTGCTCCCGTAAAGATGTACCGTCTCGTACTCACTATGGGAACGTCCTCCTCTGTCCTATAGGGTGCTATGAGGTGAAATCAAGTCAAGGGCAGTGGGGTTTTGCTCTGTCAATTTAGGGTAATTAAAGCCAATGTACTAGAAAATTTTTCCTCCATGTAAGTTTTCTTACATTCTTTATATCCAAGTAGATCTGATGGCACAATTGTTAAAAGTTGGCTGCTAACCATAAGGTTAGTGGTTCAAACCCACCCAGTGTCCTCTTGGGCAAAAGACCTGACGTTCTATTTCCATAAAGATTGTTATTGTTAAGTGTCATCAAGTCAGATTTGACTCACAGCAATAATGTATAGGGTTTTTGAGGAGCAGCGGGTGGGTTTGAATCGCTGACCTTGGGGTTAACAATCCAGTACTTATCCTACAGCACCACACCAAGACTCGCTTGTAAAGACAACAGACAAGGAAACACTTTGGGGCAGTTTTAATCTGTCACATGGGGTTGCTATGAGTCAGAACTGATTTGATGGCATACAACACTAACCACATCTATATCCATCTCAATGTCAAGAAAACAAAAATCCTCACCACTGGACCAATAAGCAACATTTTTAATCAATGGAGAAAAGATTGAAGTTGTTAAGGACTTCATTTTTTTTGGATCTACTATCAACATTCATGGTAGCAGCAGTCAAGAAATCAAGTGTCATATTGCATTAGGCAAATCTGCTGCACAAGACCTCTTTAAAGTGTTGACGAGTAAAGATGTCAGTTTGAGGAGTAAGGTGTACCTGTTTGAAGAATGGCATTTTCAATAACCTCATATGCATGTGAAAGCTGGACAGTGAATCAGGAAGACCATAGAAGAATTGATGCTTTTGAGTTATGGTGTTGGAGGAGAATGTTGAAAGTGCCATGGGCTGTCAAAAGAACCAACAGATCTGTGTTGGAAGAAGTGCAGCCAGAGCGCTCCTTGGAGGCCAGAATGGCCAAACTTCGTCTGTTATACTTGGGACATATTGTCAGGAGGGACCAGTCACTGGAGAAGGATATCATGTTTGGTAAGGTGGAGGGTCAGAGAAAAAGAGGAAGACCCCCAGCAAGATGGATTGGCCAAGTGGCAGCATCAATGGGCTCAAGTGTGGCAACAATTGTGAGGTTGGCTCAGGAACAGGCTATGTTTTGTTCTGTTGTGCATAGGGTCGCTATGAGTCGGTACCAACTTGATAACACCTAACACCACCAGTAACAATATTTGTAGATATTTCATTGTATAGAAAATTTTCATCAATCCCAACTCTAAATGCTTTGGAATTGGGTTGATGGAAGTCAGGAAGCAAATGGTTATCGGTTCCAATCAACTCCGACCTCAATTCAGAAGTTTCTAGAAATGGAGTCCTGAGTGTGCAGAAGAGTCAGATGTTACACTGTTAACAACAGAAAGGGAGGCGATTCCTGTCCACCAGAGGTAACTTGGAAGAAAGGTGACCTGCTTCCAAAACACCAGGCCCTGCAAACCCTACGGAGCCCAGTTCTACTCTGACACACAAGGTGTCCCATGTGATGGCGTGTGTGTCCCATGACAGTGTGTTGTTCTCTTCTGAACAGTCTTAATTGGAATATCTGGGTGGTGCAAATAATAAACATGCTTTACTTCTGACCTAAAGCTTGGACATTCAAGTCCATTCCGAGGTACCTCAGCTTCCAAAAAAGCAGCCACTGAAACCCTGGGGAGCACAGTTCTTCTCTGACACACATGGGCTTTCCAGGGGTCCGAATCCACTCCACTGGTAACATGAAGGGGACTTAGAAAGCCATTTGTAGCACCTTTTTAGGGGATAACTAGACAGCTATTCTGGGAGGCAGGTGGAAGAGTGAATAGTTGAAAATCCTGCTCTTAAAGCTTCGTTTAGGATTAAAAGGAATTACAGGTTCACTGTTCAGTGAAGAGAAACAAATGCCGCATTACCCAGGATGGCTGACACCTTAGAAATGACCCTCGCTGTTTGCCTTCGTGTTGAGGGCTGGGGGTAGAGACAGGACTCACACACAGCCTGTCTGTGAGCGGGAACCCAGCAATGACAGTTGGATCACCATTGAATCCAGGCTCCTGACCTCCGCTGTGAGGATTTACTAATGTTAGTGCTATGACCTGGGTGATGGTTTTACAGGTCAGATCAGCTTTCCACTCAACAATTCACCCACATTTTGTTTCCTGTCCTTTGGATTTCAAATGGTTGAGCATTCTAAGGAATCTGGACCTCCCTAGATTTTTTTCTCCCCTCACAGGTCTGTCTACTGTGTAACCAAAAACATAGCCACAGGGTAAGATCAATTCCAAATCTGAGGAGTCACTAATGGCCATGGTGTTGGGGTCCCACTTGTCACACTAGGCTGGTGAGGGCTTGTTTTGGCTCAGGGGAAAGATTCTTATCACTTAAGGGCAGAATCTTTCTCCAGAATGTTCACCTTGCCCCACTTCTAAGCAGCTTCCTACTGAACTACAGACAAGAAAGAAATAGTTGGGCTTCTCTGATGCTTGGGTGAGCACCTCACACTTCTGAAAGGGGAGGGCTGAGGTGGAATTTGGAATACCTGGCCTCCTCAACATGGTTTTGGGGGGTGTGTGTGTGTGTGGAGGGATGGTGGTGGGGAACTCCGGGATGCCTCTCTGCTGCTTCTGTTCCATGGATAAATATTAACATGGATTCATGAAGGAAGGAACGGAAGCGGGTATGGACTGAATCCTGTAAATCCAAACCCTGTCTGAAGCCCGGGTGTTAAATGCTCAGCTGCTATCTGAAACATCTGCAGTTCAGATCCACTGACCACTGGCGGGAGAGACATGAGCCTCTCTGCTTCTGTAAAGATTGGCACTCTTGGGAACTCTATGGGGCAGTTCCACTCTGTCACACAGAGTCACTCTGTAACTGAATCAACTCGATTTGTTACTGCTTTTAAGTACCTTTGAGTCAGTTCCAACTCAGCCACACTGTACAGACTTTCTGAGGAGCACCTGATGGCTTTGAAACGCTTACCTTCTGGCTCGCAGTCCAGTGCCGACTCACAGTGCCACAGAAGTGGGTTTATGAGTAGCAAATAATCCCAGAAAGTGGGTTATATGAAGAAAAATGTGGCATCAGGATTGGAGGAAGACTCTTTAACATCCTGTGATATGCAGCTGATACAACCCTGCTTGCTGAAAGTGAAGAGGACTTAAAACATTTACTGATGAAGACCAAAGAGCACAGTCTTCAGTATGGATTGCATAGCAATGTCAAGAAAACAAAAATTCTCACCACTGGACAAATAAACAGCATTCTTATCAACGGAGAAAATATTGAAGTTGTCAAGGACTTCATTCTTCTTGGATCAACTATCAACACTCACAGAAGCAGCAGTCAAGAAATCAAACAAAGTATTGCATTAGGCAAATCTGCTGCACAAGACCTTTTAAAGTGTTGAAGAGATGTCAGCTTGAGGACTAGGGTGCGCCTGACCCAAGCCATGGTGTTTTCAATAACCTCATATGCATGCGAAAGCTGGACAGTGAATAAGGAAGATCATAGAAGAATTGATGCCTTTGAGTTATGGTGTTGGAGGAGAATACTGAAAGTGCCATGGACTGCCAAAAGAACCAATAGATCTGTTTTGGAAGAAGTGCAGCCAGAGTGCTCCTTAGAGGCCAAGATGGCTAAACTTCGTCTTTCATACTTTGGACATATTGTCAGGAGGGACCAGTCACTGGAGAAGGATGTCATGCTGGGTAAGGTGGAGGGTCAGAGAAAAAGAGGAAGACCCCCAACGAGATGGATTGGCAAAGTGGCAGCATCGTCACTTGGCTCAAGCGTGGCAACAATAGTGAGGTTGGCCGAGGCCCGGGCAGGGTTTTGTTCTGTTTGAATAGGGTCATTATGAGTTTGCACTGACTCAATAGCCCCTAACAACAACAACAACAATTCCATCTAAGAATGGGTTTTCTCTGTTACGTTGTTGTTGTTGTTGTTGTCAGGTGCCATCGAGTCGGAACCGACTCATAGCGACCCCATGCACAGCAGAACAAAACAATGCTCGATCCTGGGCCAACCTCACCACCGCTGCCACCCCCGAGTCCATCAATGATCATTAATGAGCCAATATTATTGGAGGGTGTGTTCTTAAGTCACTCTCTTTTGAGCTATACAGGAGCAGTTTAAGCAAGCGGAGAAGCAAGTACAGATGGGAAGTTGATGCCACAGCACATGGAGATCTGCAAGGAGCCAAGAAACAAGCTGGGCAGCGGCAGGGACAGGGACAGGCACCTTCCTCTCCAGCGCCCACAGACAGAGAAAGCCTTCCCCTAGAGCCGGTATCCTGAATTCAGATTTTCCAGTTTACTAAACTGTGAAAAAGAGATTTCTGTTTGTGGGAACCACCCCTTGTGGTATGTCTGTTGCATTAGCTCCAGGTGACTGAACCAGAGGCCAGAATTGTTTTCATGTGTACTGCCTTCATAGTTTGTGTGTTCTTACATGCATGATTTGAAATGAAAGAGAAACAAATGAAATGTTCCTCTTTGCTATGTTCTATCCTCTAAACCACTTTTAAAGATTGACTTTAAAGTCAACTGCCAAATAAAGAGTTGTTGTTGTTGTTAGGTTACATCGAGTGGGTACCGACTCATAGCGACCCTATGCACAACAGAACAAAACACTGCCCAGTCCTGGGCCAACCTCACAATTGTTGTCACACTTGAGCCCAATGATGCTGCCACTTGGCCAAACCATCTTGTTGGGGTCTTCCTCTTTTTCTCTGACCCTCCAAATGAGGAGTACAAGGAATAAAATAAAGGAAACTAAAGTTGACAGGTGGGGAGAGTTCTGAGATGCAATGTCTGTGGTCAGTGAAGAAATCTACCTTGAGCACACAAGTTTGCAATGCAGTAAAGAGCATGAAGAACACCATGTGAGTTCTGTCCATGGTGTTCCTTCCACACGGTTCCATCGCGTTGCCTCCGCTCCATAGCAACCGTACACACAACAGACTGAAACACCACCCGGTCCTGCACCATCCTTACAATTGCTGTTACACTTGAGCCCATTGCTGCTGCCACTGTGCCAGTCCATTCCATTGCGGGTCTCCCTCTTGTTTGCTGTTCTTCTACTTTACCAAGCACGATGACCTTCTCCAGGGACTGATCCCTCCTGATAATATGTCCGAAGTATGAGAGATGAAGTCTGGCCATCTTGGCTCCTAAGAAGCACTCTGTCTGTACCTCTTCCAACACACATTTATTTGTTCTTCTGGCAGTCCATGGCACTTTCAATATTCTCCTCCAACACCATAACTCAAATCCATCAGTTCTGCTATGGTCTTCTGTATTCACTGTCCAACTTTCACATGCATGTGAGGCTATTGAAAAAACTCATGGCGGGTCAGGCACACTTTAGTCCTCAAACTGACCTCTTTACTCTTCAACACTTTAAAGCAGTCTGGTGCAGCAGATTTGCCAAATTCAGTATGTCATATGATTTCTTGACTGCTGCTTCTGTGAGTGTTGATGGTGGATCCAAGCAAAATGTTGTAACTCATATAAACAGAACTCATCATGCCAAGTACTACCATTTGTCTTCAAGTTGATTCCAACTCATAGTGTCCCTATGTGTGTCTGAGTAGAACTGGGCACTGTAGGATTTTCAATGGCTGTGTTTTCAGTAGAAGATCACCAGACTTTCCTTTGGAGATGTCTCTGGGTAGACTCAAACTACCAATCTTTTTGTAAGCAGCTGAGCACCTTAACTATTTGCACCACAAGTGGACTCCACTAAGTAAAGCAGATGGTTATAAACGCCACATTGTTGTTGTGAAGTGCAGTCGAGTCGGTTCCGACCCATAGTGATGCTGTGTAGGGTTCCCGAGGAATAGCCAGTGAGCTTGAACCACCGACCTTGCAGTTCAAATGACTTTGCAGTCTGGCACATTAACCCACAGAGGGAGGTGTAAATAGCGTATCCTTGGATTTCAGAAGCGAGCTCTCTACTGCAGATCGCGGGTTGTTAATGAGTCTTCCTCCAATCCAGATGCCATGTTCTTCTTCATAACACCCGGCTTCTGTAAGATAAACACTGGACTGATAACTCACCAGTCACTCTCACAGACTCTATACAGGGTCCCTATGATTTGGAACCAACTCATGACACACAGCAACAACAACAATGTAAGTTTAGTGAAAAGATACACACCTTGGAGCACTGTAGAATAAACAATGGACTGGTAACACAAGTTTATCAGTTCAAACACACACCAGTTGCTCTTGGAAACCCCATATAGGGTCGTCTGGGTCGAAACCAACTTGATGTTACACAAAAACAATGATACCCCCTTGTTCTGTTCTAACAACTGCCTCTTGGTCCACGTACAGGTTCCTTATGAGCACAGTGAAGTGTTCTGGAATACTTATTCTTCACAATGTTGTCCATAGTTTGTCATGACCCACACAGTCAAAAGCCTTTGCATAGCCAATAAAACACAGGTAAACATCTTTAGGTATTCTCTGCTTTCAGCCAAGATCCATCTGACGTCAGCAATGATATCCCTCATTCCAAGTCCTCTTCCGAATCCAGCTTGAATTTCTGGCTACTGCCTGTTGACATACTGCTGCACCCCTTTGAAAAAATATCTTCAGCAAATTTTTATTTACATGTGATATTAATAATATAAGGGGTATTCGCTACGTAGTGGGTTATGCATTGTGCTACTAACCACAGGGTCAGCAGTTCGAATCCACCAGCCACTCCTCAGGAGAACGATGAGGCTTTCTGCTCCCCAAAGATTTATAGCCTCAGAGACCCTATGTTGGTGTTAAGCACCATTGAATCAGTTCTCACTCATATACAGTGACTCTGTATAGGGCTCCCAAGGGGTGGCAGGTGGGTTTGAACTGTCACTCTTGTGTTAGCAGTTCAGTGCTGATCCTATAGTGCCACACCTATACAGGATCGCTACGAATCAGAACCAACATCATGGCATAAACCACCACCACCAATACCTTAGGAGACTTGAGATCTTTCTAGGAACATGCAGAACAGGCTGTTGCTATTTTAAATTTTTTCCTTTATTTTTATTTTTTGTTGTTGTTGTTGTTGTTAAACCAAAGGTTCAGTAATTTGCTAAACTCTTACAAGGTGACGGTGAGCTGCTGCCTCGCACATTCACCTGGAGAATGCTAAGGGCGGCGTGCCATAAACCACCATGGTGAGGCTGGAAATGGAAGAAGGGTTCACTGGGTTTCAAAGTCCTGGCTCAGAAATTATAAAATAGCTCCAATAACCTCTGCAAACAAATAGCGTAGTGCTTTCCTAAAATTTAATCTGTGCACATTGTTTAAATTTATGATGTCTGAATTGCCTTGCAGTGAATACAATTTGGAAAAATTATATGGGAAGCACTATTGATCCTGAAAGAAATTTAATATCCGCTGACAGCTCACTAAACTCGTTTCCCAGCACACACATTGAGATGTAGCTGCGTTACTGATACATGCAAAGAAGCAATTTCTGAGACTCCTTAATTAAAATAGTCCATCAGAGAGACTTATAAATCATATGTAATTTTCATTTCATTTCAATAGCATGCAGTTTCTATGCTAGGGAGGAAAACAAAAGATTCACTACAAACACTTTACTTAAATTTAACACATTTCAGATATTCAAACTTAGGCCCATTTACTGTGGTGATTAACCTAGAAGGAAGGTATTTTATTGAATATGCATTGATTGAATGAAAATTTACCAGTTATGCAATTGATAAAAACAAGCATTGACTTTACATATCATTTAAATTTTATCAGTTCAGAGTGTTTATCATTATGGGCACAACATCAAAACTTGGGGGTACAGCATCAAAGAAGTGAAAGTTTCTCATTGTAAACATAAGACTTGCTGTAGGCCAATGTTTAGGGGCTACGCTGAGACTTGAGAGGTTGGAGGTCTTATGTTCTCTGTTGGAAGAAGATGTGTCAGGCACCTTCTGTAAAGATTGCTGGCATTCTTGTTGAGTGCCATCGAGTCAGTTCCCACTCATAGGGACCCTCTACGCACAACAGAACGAAACACTGCCTGATCCTGGGACAATCTCAGTTTGGGTCCATTGTGGTTACCACCATGCCAATCCATCTTGTTGGGGTCTTCCTTTTTTGCAGCGAGTCTCCTCCACTTTAACAAGCATGGTGTCCTCCGCTTAGAGTGACCCTTCTTGATAGCATGTCTAAAGTATGAGAGACGAAATCTCACCATCCTGGTTTCTAAGGCGCACTCAGGCTGTATTGCCAAACAGAAATGAGGGCTTGCCGCCTGTCACTGGAATCAATCACAGGGACAGGGGGAGAGATCCAATCCAAGCTTTTGTAACAGAAAGCCATCAGTCTGGAGGAAAGTGAGAATGGTTTCTCAACACCATCTTGCCCGTAATGAAGAGCGGGCACACTATATAGGGTAAGATATATTTGGATGTACACTTAAGCTATTGTAACATCAAGATAGCATTTTTTGGAAAAAGACACAATAAAGCAATAAACTTCTTAATACATTCTACCTTTAGGGAAAAAGAGACAATCAGGCAATAATCCTTCTCAAATATTCTACCGTTTAAGATCCAAGTTGCTTAGTTCCTGAGAGAACTAGCTGGGTGGGCTTAAGCACACATCCTGCTCCCCTTCAAGGACCATGAGGTCATCTTGGCTAATTTTAAAACTAACGTCTCCATTTGCAGGGTCTTCATTTATCAAGACTTAATGACTAAACCGACTCCATTTTGTTTAAATGGGTAGATTTATGCTATCAGCAGTATTTCTTTCAATATAGCTATGTTTGTTTTCTTGACAGTCCATAATACTTCCAATATTCTTCACCGACACCATAATTCAAATGCATCGATTCTTAGGTGGTCTTTCTTACTCACTGCCCAATTTTCACATGCGTATGAAATAACTGAACACACCAGGACTTGGGTCAGGCACACCTTAGTCCTCAAACTGGCATCTTTGAACTTGAACACATTAGAAAGGTCCTTTGCAGCATGTTTGCCTAATTTAATATGTCATATTATTTCTTGCCTGCTGCTTCCATGAGTGTTGATTATGGATCCAAGCTAAATTATGTCTTTGACAATATCAGTCTTTTCTCTACTTATCCTGATGTTATTTATTGGTCCTCTTGTGAGGATTTTTGTCTTCTTTACATTGAGGTGCAACCCACACAGATGGCTATGGTCTTGATCTTCATCAGTAAGTATTTCAAGTCCTCTTCACTTCCAGAAAGTAAGGCTGTATCATCCACATATCACAGGTTATTAATGAGTTTCCTCCAATCTTGATGCCATGTTCTTCTTCATATAATCCAGCTTCTCAGATTATTTGCTCAGTATACATTAATCATGGAGAAAGAATACATCCCTGGCAGATATCTTTCCTGATTTTAAATCATTCAGGATCCCATTGTTCTATTTGAACAGCACCTCTTGCTCTATGTACAGGTTGGTCATGAGCACAGTTAAATGCTCTAGAATACCTGGTCTTTGCTTTGGTATCCATACCTTGGCATTACCTTCACAGTCAAAAGCCTTTGCATAGCCAATAAAGCCTAGGTACTCATCTTTCTGATAGTCTCTGCTTTCCGCCAAAACCCATCTGACATCACAATGAGATCCCTCGTTCCATGGCCTCTTCTGAATCCGGCTTGAACCTCTGGAAGTTCTCTGTCAATGTATGGTTGCAGCAAGCATTGTGTTATTGTAAGTAAAATTTTACTTGCATGCATTATGAATGATATTGTGTGATGATTTCCACATTCTGTTGCATCACCTCTCTTTGTGATGGGCACAGATATGGATCTCTTCCAGTCAGTTGGCCAGATAGCTGTCTTCCAAATTTCCTAGCATAGATGAGTGAGTGCCTCCTGTGCTGCCTCACTTTCTTGAAAGATTTTAATTTTTATTCCATCAATTCCTAGTGCCTTATTCTTTGCTAATTCCTTCCATGCACCTTGAACTTCTTCCTTCATTACCATTGGCTCTTAATCATATGCTACATCTTGAAATGGTTGAACATTTCCTTTTGGTACAATGACTCTGTGTATTTCTTCCATCTTCTCTTGATGCTTTCTGCATCATTCAATAATTTGCCCAGAGAATCCTTCAATAATGAAAGTCGAGGCTTGATTTTTTTCTTCAGGTCTCCAGCTTGAGAAATGCTGAGCGTGTTCTTCCTTTCTGGTTTTCTGATTCCAGATCTTTGCACATTTTGTTGGAATATTTGACTTTATCTTCTCAAGCTGATCTTTGAAATTTTCTGTTCAGATCTTGAACCTCCTCATTTCTTCCATTTGTTTTAGCATCTGTACACTGAAGAGCAAGTTTCAGTGTCTCTTCTGATTTCCGTTTTTATCTTTTCCTTCTTTCTTGTCTTCTTAATGACTTTTTGCTTTCTTCATGTATGATGTTCTTCATGTCATCCCACAACTCTTCTGGTCTTTGGTCTTTAGTGTTTTATGTATCAAATCTGTTCTTCAGATGATCTCTAAATTCAGGTGGGATATATTCAAGGTCATATGTTGGCTCTCGTGGACTTGTTTTCATTTTCTTCAGCTTCAGTTTGAGTTTGCATATGAGCAATTTATGGTCTGTTCCACAATCTGCCCTGGCCTTGTTTTGACTGATGGTATGGAGGTTTTCCATCATCTCTTTCTGCAGATGTAGTCAATTTGATTTCTGTGTATTCCATATGGTGATGTCCATGTGTATAGTCATCTCTTTGCTATCTAAAGAAAATATTTGAAATGAACAAATCATTGATTTTGCAGAATTCTATCATGCAATATCCAGCATCATTTGTATCACCAAGGCCATGTTTTGCAACTACTGATCCTTCGTCTTTGCTCTCAACCTTTGCATTCCAATCACTAGTAATGATCAATATATCTTGATTGCATGTTTCAGACTGAAGAAGTTGGTAAATTCTCCTATTTCATTCTCACTGGCTTTAGTGGTTGGTGCAATGGTACAATGATTTCTCTTCATTGTAAGACAATTTTGGAGCAGGAATATCCTTAATATTGTCCTTAGTAGAGAACAAATGATACATTAACAATCACTTTCCCTATCCTGATGCTACTTTTGATTTCTTGGAGTTTAATTTTTTTTATAGAATTAGTAGTCCTTGGTTTCTTGGTTTGGAGGTTTAGGATCATAGTTTCATGAGACAACCCAGTGGAAGAACCCAGTTAATTGACTTCACAACATGTGGAGTGCTTCTGTTGGACTAGTGTTTCATTGAGTGATTCGGGTTGTCTTAAAAGCATGCAAACGGCCATTGTTGCTTTTGAGCGCCTTCAAGTAGGTTCCCACTCACAGGGACCCTGTATAGGGTTTCTGAGTTGCAGCTAGTGAGCTTGAGGGACCAACCTTGTGATTCAACTGGACCTTGCAGTCCAGCGCATTAACCAACAGTGCCATACCATTGTCATTGTTAAGTGCTCTCAAGTGGATTCTGACCCATAGCGACCCTGTATAGTGTTTCCAAGGAGCAGCTGGTGAGCTTGAACCACTGACCTTGCAGTTCAAACAGCTTTGCAGTCTGGTGCATTAACCCACAGCATCACACCAGGGGTCCTGCCACACCATACTGTTACAATAATTGTTTATTTGAAACTAGAAGAAGCCCAAAATGAAATGTCCAGAAGCCATCTTTAAACCTTGAACTAAAACAAACCAATGAAACCATTGTTAAATTAAACAAAAGGTTAGTTCAATTAATAAAGAAATCTTGCCTTGAGTACTGTGGGTTTGTAAGGAATCCTAAATACAACAGATTTAGTACTTCATACGCTGTACTCCTGGTGTTGGCAGGGACAAGTTAGGACCCCTGGGCCCTGGGCCTCTCTTATCCGGGCTTCATATCCACCCCTTTGCCCTGAAAGGGGGAAGACATCTCTAGCCCAATAAGAATGGTAACATTGAGAAGTATAGTCTGGAGACAGAGATAAGGATATCCGAACCTGAAACCCTAATAGAAGCAGCTGGCCGCATGCTGACTTTCCATGAAGATAGTGCCTAAAGCTGACAAATGCAGAAGGCACCCCATTTCCAAGAAGCCTGTGCCCTTTTACTAAAGAATGATGAATATTCAACATACTCCTCCTCTTAATTAATATGTATTAGCCCACCCTTAGAGGAAGAGACCCCATACTTTCTTAAGTCAGTGCATCCCAACCCCAAAAGGTCTTCTGCACTGGTAGAGACAGACCCGTTTCCCTCACTGAAGTGTACTTTTGCTTTGCAATAAACAGCTTCTACGTGAATGCTGTTCCGGTGTGAGTGAGAAGCGGTGACTCGGTGGGACTTATTTCTTAAAACCCCTGAAAGTGAGAGGGAAAGGGAAAAACATGACCTTGTGGTGCTGTATGATCAGCTGGACTGCGAATCACAAGGTGGACAGTTTAAGCCTGCCAGCTGCTCCTTGGAAACACTATACATGGTCGCTATGAGTCAGGACCAACTCAACAGCACATAACAACTAAAACCACTTTGTACTTGCACTTTGGACGTGTTGTCAGGATAGACCAAGCTTGGTAAGGTCAGTGAAAAACAAAAAGACAGCCCAAGAGATTGCTTGACACAGTGTCAACAGCAGTGGGCTCAAACCCATAACAATTGTGAGGCTGGAACTGAGCAGTGGTATACGTAGGTTCACCATGACTCAGAACTGACCTGCGTGCACCTGACACCAGAAATCTTCCCAGAATCAGACTGCCACATCTTTCTCCCTAGGAGCAGCTGGTTTGAACTGCCGACATTTAGGTTATCTGTGTGCTTTACTACTGTGCCACCAGGGAGTCTTCTGTGAGAGGCCAGGAGTCTAAATTATGGTGATGGGCAGAGCTAGTGAGAAGGGGGTCAGCTGTTACTGAGTCAAGTATATGACCAATGTGTCCATTGCCCTTATAGTGTTGAGGCAGCGCGAGTCAGAAAGAACTCAATTGGAAAATCTTAAAAAGCAAATTTATTGTACGAGGCCAAAGTGTCAGCTCAAGCCCAGATCGCTCTGACCCCAAAGTGAAGAGGGGGACCGGTTTTTATACAAGAAACACAGAGCAGTTAGAACACACAGACTTGTCTTGTCAGCTGGGGTGGTCAATTCCCACAGACCTTTATCCTGTAAGTGGGAGTAAACCCACCAATAAACCCTTATCTTGGTTGTATGGATGGGCTAAGTTTTTCCTGTTTGTTCAGGTGTCCTTGGGTCATTCTGGCCTTTGTGGTTTTGTTGTAAGAAGTTTATTTATTATTTTTTCATCAGGTGAGGCAGGGAAAGAGGGGGGAGAAGGGTGAACTGGGGCTGAAGGTACTTAGTGGATACCTGGTTTAATGGGTGCTGCTATGGGTTACTGCAAAGCTGTTTGAACTGCAAGGTCGGCAGTTCAAGCTCACCAGTTGCTCCTCTGAAACCCTATATAGGGTTGCTATGGGTCGGAACTGACTCGTCTCAATAGTACTTAACAACGACAACAACAGTTATGCTAGAACAGTAGAAAGTGTGAATGGTGTGTGTTTTGGCTGTGTACACTGCCATCGGAATTAGATAAAAAGATAAAAGACGGGGGTGGGGGGATGGGGGAGGAGCTGCATTTGATTCTCTCCTTAGAGTGCAACCACTGACTACTTGAGTCTCCTAAATTTGTATTCTGAAGTTCATAAATCCCTTCCGGGGTTTCTGAGTTATTTCAGGCTGACATCTTGCTTGGCTTAGACCTGGCTTCTTTGAGGGCTGCCTCTTCCCTGTGAGATCCTGCCATTTTTTCCTAGATATTTGGTTTTCTGTGTGACCTCTTTCTTTCTCCAAGCCACTTCAGGGTGCAGGGAAGCATTTCTCATACTGGGATGTTAATGAATCTTCCATTTAAAAAACCGAAAAAAGATTTAACATTGAAATCGGCATGGGAAATGGAACTGCTAGACTAAACAAAGTTTAAAATTCCTGAGAGGGGGGCAGTCACAGGACCTTTGATATGCTAATGTGCTGTGTGATTCTCCCAGAAAGAGAAGGGATTTCACACTTTATCTCAGAGCCTTCCTCGCTCCCTCAGGTCTTCCCCACCACGGACATTCAGCAGTAAACTATCTTTGAGAAATGCTGATAGCAGAATTGCATTAGAGTTCAGGCATCCTTTGATCTTCGGTACTTACTTATCTAAGGTTGCCAAGAAGGCATTTTGAGAAAGAAGCTGAGATTTGTATTTATTATTGGATGTTACAATGTTCTTTGTGTTTTAAACTAAACAATGTGAAGAAATTCTGGTACCAGAAGTAGACAGAATAATGCTTTCCTCATCCCAAAGAAGCCCATTTCTTAATTCTCACAACCTATGACTGACTATGTTACCTGGAAAAGGGAAATGAAGTTCCCAGTTAGAATTAGCGTTGCTAAGGAGTTCTGGTAGC
>NW_006408790.1:1134604-1136596 GCF_000296735.1 Chrysochloris asiatica | reverse complement strand
ATGACACCTAACAACAGCAACAAGGGAACACTATGGGACAGTTCTGCTCTGTCACATGGAGTCCCTAAAAGTTGGAATTCACTTAATTTAAAACTTGTGTTCTCACTCTCCATTCCTCTGCCAGTTGGCTATACTGTGGTGGTTGTACGTTGCTGTGTTACCGGAAGCTATACCATTGGTATTTTAAATGCACACCAAGTGGACAGGTTTCAGTAGAGATTCCAGTCTCAAAAGAAGGAGAAGCAGACCACTTCTAAATGGTTAGTCACTGAACACCTTATAAACAGCAGAGGAACGCTGTGAAGTATAGTGCTGGAAGATGAACCCCTCAGGTTGGATAGCATTCAGAAAGACTCGGCAAGAGCTGCCTTCCTAAAGTAAAGTTGGCCTTAACGACATGAATGGAGTAAGCTTTTCAGACCTTCATTTGTTGATGGGGCACACCTCAAAATGAGAAGAAACAGCTGCAAACACCCATTGATCATTGGAAAGTGAAATGTATCAAGTATGAATCCAGGACAATTGGGATTGTCACAATGAAATGGAACACATAAATATCCATATCCTAAGTAACGTTGTTGTTGTTAAGTGCTGTCAAGTTGGTTCTGACTCCCAGCGACCCAGCACAGGGTTTCTGAGTTCAGGGGGCGGGAATATATTTATTATAATCCTGTTTATTGTATTCGGGTAACCTTTTTTTTTTTATTACCTGAAGTAAAGACTTTATGACCTCTCTCTTTTTCTTTGGTTACTTCCTGAAGTGAGTAAAGGATTTATTATCACTCTCTCTTTCTTTTCCTAAAATAGGAATGCATGCCTTAAAAATTTGAACTAGCCAACTGGGTAAGGGAAAAGATTGTGCGGTCAAAACCCTTGCCAATGGGGTGAGACAAGCCTTGAGACTCACGTCAGGGATTAGAAACCCGAGTGGACTGCCCACTCTATGTGCTCGCTGGCCTGTTCTGTATGTACGGCTATGCACACGCACCCTCTTGCAAGAGTAAATTTTGCTTTGCCAAGGAAACTTAGTCTAATTGAGTATCTTTTATGCAACATCGGGATTCATTTCTAACATGAGGAGTGTCTGGTGAGTTTGAACCACTGACCTTGCAGTTCAAACCGACCTTCTAGTTCAGTGCATTAACCCACAGCACCACACCAGGACTTCATCCTAGACATTAGTGAACAGAGAAGGACTGATATCGCCTGTTTTGAATCTGGCAATCATATGGCCTATTATGCAGTGAATGACAAATTCAAGACTAATGGAGTCACATTAATCATCAAAAAGAACATTTCAGGATCTTTCTTGAAGTATAATGCTCTCTGTGGTAAGATAATATCCATAAGGGAACATGGAAGACCAGTTAATAACACTATTACTCAAATTTACACACCAACCACTAAAGACCATGATGATGAAATTGAAGAGTTCTTCAGGAGCTCTGGTAGCGTAGTGATTACCAATTGGCCTGTGAGCCACAAGGTCAGCAGTTCGAAACTGCCAGCTGTTCCATGGGAGAAAGATGAGGCTTTCTGCTCCTGTAAAGAATTATAGCCTCAGAAACCCTTAACAGGGTCGCTATGGGTCAGAACCAACTCCACGGCACATAACAACAACAACAACCAACTTCTTCAGTCTGAAATCGGTCAAACACATAATCAAGATGCATTGATAGCTACTAGTGATTGGAATGTGCTGGCTGGAAACAAAGAGAAAGGATACACAATTGAAAACCATGGCTTTGGTGACAGAAAGGATGCTGGAAATTGCATAGTAAGATTTTGCAAGACACATGACTTATTCACTGAAAATACCTGTTTTAAACAACAGAAAAGGCAACCATACACAGGAATAAAAATGACTACATCTGTGGAAAGAGAATGTTTATGAGCTCCAAATCAGCAGTCAAAACAAGACCAAGGGTAGACTGGAACAGAACATCAATTGCCCATATGCAAGTTCAGGTAGAAGATGAAGAAAAATTTTTT
>NW_006408790.1:1133294-1134246 GCF_000296735.1 Chrysochloris asiatica | reverse complement strand
TGTGAAAAGACTTGGAATTAGAAACCAAAAAGGGAAGAACATGCTCAGTGTTTCTCAAGCTGAAAGAACGGAAGAAAAAATTCACGCCTCAATGTGCAATACTGAAGGAGTCTATGGGCAAAATACTGAATGATACAGAACACATCAAAAGGAGATGGAAGAAATACACAGTCACTATACCCCAAAAAATGGTCCATTTCAAGATGTAGCATGTGATCAAGAACTGTTGGTACTGAAGGAAGAAATCTGAGCTGCATTGAATGCATCGCTGAAAAGCAAGGCTCCAGGGATTGATGGGATACAAGGTGAAATCTTTCAACAAATTGATGGAGCACTGGAGACACTCATTTATTAATGCCAATAACTTTGGAAGACAAGGTGCCTGACCAACTGATTAAAAATTGCAGGTTGTTAATGACTCTTCCTCCAATCCTGATGCCACATTTTCTTCATATAATCCAGCTTCTCGGATGCTTTGCTCAGCATACATGTTGAATAAGTATGGTGAAAGAACACAACCCTGTCACGCACATCTTTCTCAATTTTAAAACATTCAGTGTTCCCATGTTCTGGTCAAACAACTGGTCCAGGTACAGATTCCTCATGAGTACAACTAAGTGTTCAGGAGTACTTCACAATGGTGTCCATAGCTTGTCATGATGCTCACAATCAAAAGCCTTTGTGTAGTCAATAAAGCACAGGTAAACATCTTTCTGATATTCTCTGCTTTCAGCCAAGATCCATTGGCCATCAGCAATGATATCCCTTGTTCCACAGCCTCTTCTGAATCTGGCTTGAACCTCAGGAAGTTCTCTGTCAATGTATGCTTGTAGCCATTTCTGTATTACTTTTAGTAAAACTTTACTTGCATAGAATATCAGAGATATTGTCCGATGATTTCTGCATTCTGTTGGGTCACCTCTCATTACAAATATGGATCTCTTCCAATCAG
>NW_006408790.1:1111043-1131399 GCF_000296735.1 Chrysochloris asiatica | reverse complement strand
GCTGAAGAAAATGAAAACAAGTCCACGAGAGCCAAAATATGACCTTGAATATATCCCACCTGAATTTAGAGATCATCTGAAGAACAGATTTGATTCAGTATGCCCAGGTGGAAATGCAACTTCTCGGCAAGAACTTCTACCCAGAAGGAACCTGTGGACAGTCTTGTTGTGACATCCCCCACCCCATCCCCCCGGGGCACTGTGAGAATGCATGTGGCCATTTTCTTGGCCCCTCAGCGAGGTGCATGCAGGCTTCTCAGAACATCAGAGAACCCCGCAGACAACAGAGGCTCCAAAATGGTCCATGAACAAATGAATGAAAAATACTGTGGATGCTCTCAAACAGTAAATAGGAAGTGTTTCATTTTCTGTACTCCTCCTCCCATACTCCATCCTTCTTCTGAACTCAGGTACTTAGAGCTTAGGAAAGGATCAAGGATTTGTAATGTAGTTCCTTTAAGCATTATGTTCAATGCTTAGAGGGATGAGAGAGTCAGGGCTTGGGTTTAAGGCCATAGTGAAAATGTCTGTCATATCATATTTGCAATCCACTTAGCAACAGTATTTTAAGATCCCTGGATTGAACATGCTGCTCTTCTCAACATGCTTTCTAACGCTCTTATTTTAAGTGTCTTTTCCCGGCCCCCATCTCACTTCACGAATTCCTCTGAAAGTCACAGAGACGCCGTTCTAGAAAATGTCCTTATCAAATGGCGATGACATACTCAGTTGCCCTACTTCCGACCACTTTCTTATTTTAGAGCAGACTCTCCCAGCTGGAACCTTGAAAATCTTCATGAGCTGCCAGGGGACTGAGCAGGACTTTGTCCTGAGACAGGCAGACACGTGGCACCTCAGAGCATGGATCAGTTGGCTTTTCTTTCTGTGTCACAAACCACCCCAAAATCATGTCGCTTGAAACAGGGACCACCTATTTGGTACTGTGGATGCTAAACGTTCTCCAGTGTAGGACTCATCTCTCAGCACACTATGGGACAGTGTCGTGCTGTGAGCCACAAGCGTTTCCTAGGTTAACTTTAGGAAGTAGACCAGTGGACCTTTCTGTCGTAGTCTGGAAGTTCTGCTGACACCTGCCCACCAGGAATGTCCTGGCTGGGGTTTGAAAGACCAGTGTCACTTCTGATGGTACCATCACAATGTGCCAGCCACCACAGCACAACAAAATGAGGGGCAAATGTTGGGATTACTGAGGGTGTCTCTGATTAAGTTCAGTAGTTTGGGGTGGGCTCAGTGAGGCAGTTCTTTTGCTCGGAAGTAAACATGACTATTCCTTTTTTATTTTAACTTTTGATGAAAATATGCCAAACAAAACATATAACCTATTCAACAGTTTTTGCTTGTGCACTTCAATGATTTTTTATTCCATCACACTGTTACCATTCTAGTCCCACCAATGTGGTTTCTCCATCTGTACCTCACTGCTCCTTAAGCCTCCTATCTACGTTTGGGGCTTACTGCTGTCAATTTTGATCTCTGATGGATAACTCTTTAAAAAGAGTGCAATGCTGAAGTCAAAACATTCTTTACTGACTGGGTTGTTGTCAGGTGCCATCGAGTCGGAACCGACTCATAGCAACCCCATGCACAGCAGAACGAAACAATGTCTGATCCTAGGCCAACCTCACTACCGCCGCCACACTTGACGCCATCAATGATGTCACCTGGCTGATCCATCTTGTTGGGGGTCTTCCTCTTTTTCTCTGACCCTCCATCTTACCTAGCATGACATCCTTCTCCAGCGACTGTTCTTTCCGGACAATGTGTCCAAAGTATGAGAGACGAAGCCTAGCCATCTTGACTGGGTTAGACTGTGTTTAATTTTGAAAGAGGGCTTCATGGGATAGTTTCAGTTCGAAGCTTAAAGATGGTCTCCAGGTAATTGATTTGGGGTGTACCTTAGTCTCAATGGATCCAGTAAATCTCATTTCCATGTGAATTTGGAGTTCTGTTCCACAATTTTCCTCCTTCTGGTCAAGATCTACGTTTGGTTCCTTGCTCCAAACGTTCAGTAATGGTAGCTAGGTACCATCTAGTTCTGCTCTCACTGCAAAAGAGGTCGGAGTTGGTGACAGCAGTTAGACTGTGCCGTTCCTTCTCTGATTCCTGGCTCTCCTTTCCCCTTTGCTCCAGATGATCAGAAACCAAGTGTGGTATCCACTTGTAAGACCCATAGAGGCCACTCATGTGTCTGAGCATCAGCTTTAGCTGGCTGGTTTATGAAGACTTGTAGTTTAGGGGCTTCTTCTCATGTCATCTCTCATTCTAGAATAGTCTATCCCAGGCTTGTACATGAGGGAGTCATGGAGTTCTAAGAAGAGCAAGAGAGAAAGTCCCCTGAGGACAGACACGCTCCCCATCTCTGTTTGTATTACTTTTATTATCCTCTTAGCCAAAGCAAGCCCCACACACTAGCTTCCCATCTGCGTGGGAGAGGTCCCCTAGCTTACTCACACGAGGTGGTATGAACCTATCAGGGCCATTTTACTATGGTGGTGGTAGGGGTGGTGTGCTGTGGAGTCAGTTCCGATTCATAGCGACCCTGTCCAGGGTTTCTGAGGCTGTAAATCTTTACAGGAGCAGAAAGCCTCATCTTTCTCCCATGGAACAGCTGGTAGTTTCGAACAGCTGACCTTGCAGTTGGCCACCCAATAGTAGTCCTGAGGTGCTCAGCTGCTAACTGAAGGGTTGGAAGTTTGAGTCTGTCCAAATCAACTACTGAAAATGCTCTGGAACACAGTTCTGCTCTGGCACATGGGGTCATTCAATCCAACAGCGACTTGGTGGGGGTTTTGATTTTGGTGGTGCAGACAGTTAACCCGCTCAGGTGCTAACCAGGTGGAGGCTGGTAGAAGGGCCTGGGGATGTACTTGCAAAAAGTCAGCCCTTGGAAACCCTTTGGAGCACCACCCACTGACATACACAGGTCTCCATGGCAACTGGTAAACTAAAACACTTCCCTGAGGGCACAGACAGGCTTACAGGAAGTGACATTTTCAGAAGAGACACAAGAGGTACGTGGAGCCAGGAGGCCCCAGGATGTCACTGTGGAGCCTTCTCCTCAGAAGCAATGATGTCACTTGTTGTGCCTGATGTCCCCTCCCTCCCCACACCTCCCTTTCCGCCCTTCCTGAGTCTCTTCTGCAGCTTCCAGGTCCCCTCTGTCCAGACAGCCCTGCAAATGCCTGACAGGGCTTCTAAAGGAGTCTGACTTCACCGCGTGGAGACTGTCAGCACAGCCAGCAAAGCAGGCACAATGCAGCAGAAGCTGGCAGGTCCCACAGAGGTTGTAGCTGCAGAGACAGAGCTCCGATTGAAACCAGCAGCCTAGACTCTAGGCAGCTTTGCTTTAATGAGAGGAATAATCCAATAGGCACCCCGGGGTAACTTCCGGATGGTCTCGGCAGACCCAAATGCATCCTCAGAAAGGTTGCGTGCAATTAAGCAAAATTCGCTGTCATCTGGCTGTCTGGTTTGGCTCACTCAAATTATATGCAAGTCATCAAAGCATCCTAAAGGACAACAGATGAGCTGGCTGCCATTATGAATCTGATAAGTGCCTTTGATGAAGAAGAGCTCTGCACTCCGATTTCCTGAGGCTTTTTTACAGGGAGAAATGAGCTCTCAGCAGCCTTCATTAGGACCTTACTAGATACCCAGGTCACCTCATCACTGAAGAGAGTGGGGTTCACATGGAAAGGTGTGAATAAAATCCAGCTGTACAGATGTTATCCTTGGAGAGAAGGAAGCAAGCAGGTCACATGGGTACAACAAGGACTTCTGGGATAACGCTGTAGGATCAACACCGGACTGCTAACCACAAGGTTGGTAGTTCAAACCCACCACCTGCTCCTTGGACACCCTGTACAGGGTTGCTAAGAGTTGGAATCGACTTGAGACTACTTAACAACAACAACAACATGGGTACAAAGAGAAGGTACAGGCATAGTGTCAGTAGCAACAACAGCAAAATATTATTTATTTCCATATTGACTAAGCTGTTGTGTGCCATCGAGTCAGTCCCGACTCTTAGCGACTCTGTAAGGGTTTCTGAGAGTAGAAACCAAAACACTTCCCCAAGGACACAGACATGGTTACAGGAAGTGACATTTTCAGGAGAGATCCAAGAGGAGCCTACAGTGCAACCTCTGTGGGTCTGAACCACAGACTTTTCGGTTACCAGTCCAGTGCTTATCCTACAGTGCCACACCAGGGCCTAGCACTATACCAGGTAGTTGACATACAGGCAGACATAGAGGTATGGCAGTTTTGGTTCCAGACTGCTGCCACAAAGCGAGTTTCCCGGTACATAGAGAAGTTCTGTTCATACTAGATTGTACGGCGCTTGGAGTGAGTTTCATAAGAACATGATGGAAAAGTCTGAAATCTTGTGAGAATGACCAACATGAGACCCAGAGGCAGAAGTGAACACATGCGGTTGGAAAAATGGCGCTGGTAGACTTGCTGGACGCAGAATGGCCTCAAAGCTTCCATTCGTCAAAACCACAGAATCTTTGAAAAACAACACAGGAAAGCAAAGAAATGAGCTAAACGCCTGTATGCTGCTTAACTTCACTGGTGTTGGGTACCATCGATTCCATTCGGACTCACAGTAACCCAGGTGACGGAGCGGAATTGTCCAAATGGTTTCCTTGGCTGTCATCTCTATGGCATCAGCAAGCCAAGTCTTTCTCCCTTGGAGCCGATGGTTGGGTTCAAACCACCACCCAATTTTGAGTTATTAGCTGAATGCTTAACCATTGTGCCACCAGAGCTTCTTTAAAGTCCTGGTGGCATAGCAATTAGGAGCTTGGCTACTAACCACAAAATCAGCAGTTCAAACCCATCACTCACTACACAGTATGATTTGACAGTCTGTTTCCTTAAAGATGGCAGACATGGAAACTCAGTGGGGTGATTCTACTCTGTCTACAGGGTTGCTATGAGTTGGGATTAACAACAACAGTGGGCTGGGCTTATTTATGTTAATTCTAGTGAGGTGGTTATTGCCAATGCTAATCGCCAAGGGGGAAATCTAAGGCCCAGCTGGATGTGCAAGGACGTTCAAGGTCACAGAGCTGTGATGTGGTGGAGACAGTCTGTTGGACTCCGAGCCTTTCACTGCAATACGCTTCCTCTTGTCATACTGAGCAGACATGCTCTGTAAGTAGAAACGTCAGAGGGAACATTTCAACGCCATTCACTCAGCCTCGAGCCAGACTTGGATGCTAGGTATATGGAGAGAAGTCTACAGTGCTTACCAATGTCTGCGGTGGACAGATTCACATGCAAGACATCGATGCAGATAGTGGCCCACTGCCTAGGACTGATTCTGGCTCAGAGCAACCCTATAGGATGGATTAGAACTGCCTCACAGGGTTTCTGAACCTGTAAGTCTTTCTGGAAGCAGACAACCTCATCTTTCTTCCACAGAGCAACTGGTGGATTTGAACTATCAACCTTGCAGATAGCAGCCTAATGCTTAATCCACTGTGCCACCAGGGCTCCCTATAGACTAGTATGTTGTTGTTATTGTTATTTTTAGGTATTGTTGAGTTGGTTCCAACTCATAGTGACCCTGTATAGGCTTTCCGAGGAGTGGCTGGTGGGTTTGAACCATCACTCTTTTGACTAGCAACCAGTGTTTACCCTACAATGCCACATCAGGACTCCCCACAGACTAGGACAGAGCAAAGGATTTCCTTTTCCCTTCTGACTTCCACACCCACATTTTGTGGTCACAGACATGATATTTCCTACCAGCAAAAGCTTTGGGATTGTCAACCTTGGCACGAATGTGTCCAACTCGACCAACATTCGAGTCATGGCTACCAATGAAACCAGTTACCATACTAGTACTGAAAGAGATCTGATATCGCTCTAAAATTGCAGGCAGATCCCGGAGATATGGCGGGTCTGATTCCAGACTACCACAGTAAAGCAAAGATCACAATGGAAGGAGCTGCACAGATTGTTCTGCTTGTCAGTGCATTTCAAAGTTCTGTGTGCACTAGACTGTAATTTAGGAAGTGTTGAAAAAGTCTGAAATCTTGTGAGAATAGCCAATAAAGATGCCCAGAGACACAAAGTGAACATGAGATGTTGGGAAAATGGCGCTGGTAGACTTGCTCTGTGCACGGTTGTCAAAAAACATCGATTTGTAAAAAGACATGCTATCTATCTGTGGAGCTCAGGCAAGCAAGGTGTGCCTGTGGTAGAAAATGTGAATGACTTTCATCTCTTATTTTACTCTTCTGTGGTGTTATCAACACTGCTGTGCAGATAAGAAAACAAATATCAAAGACAAACAAAATGAATTCATTGCCGGGATTTTATTCCGACTCATTAACATTTTGCAGATGAGAAAACCAACAGAACAAAAAAACCATTGCTGTCAAATTGAGTCCTGATTCATAGGAGCCTTACAGGACAGAGAGATGCCCCACAGCCTTCATCTTTCATGATCACCAACATTCTCAAGTTCTCAGGCTATTCAGGAAGCCGAAGTACAGCCAGAGTGCTTCTTAGAAGCCAAGATGGCCAGACTTCGTCTCTCATACTTCGGACATGTTATCAGGAGGGAGCAGTCATCGTCACTATAGAGGAGGGTCAGTAAAAAAGAAGGAAGACCCCCAGTGAGATGGGTCAGCAGTGGGCAGAAGCGTAACATCCTGCGAGGATGGGGCAGGGCCCCGCAGTGTGTCCTTCAGTGTGTCCTTCTGTTGTGCGCAGGGTTTGCTTAGTCGGAACTGACTTGAGGACACCTAAGAAGTTGGGAGTCATGGTGTGGCATTGTGCAATAATGCACTGGACTGACTGCAAGGTTGGTTTGAACTGCAAGGTCAGTGGTTCAAATTCACCAGCTGCTCCTCGGAAACCCTTTACAGGGTCGCTGTGAGTGGGCACTGACTCACTGGATGGCATTTAAGAATTTAACAAGTTGTCCCGGTTGTAGTGTGGGCTGCCACCTAGTGGGGAACAGCTACAGCCCAGCAAAGCTACCACCAGGGCCCACTCAGACACACATGTCCTACATAAGTGGATCCAAATCCACCGGACTTGAAAATTTGTTCTTCGATTTCAGCTTGTCTTCCATGACTGTAAGGGGCCCTGTTGGTGCAGTGGGTTAAGTGACTGCTAACCTCAAGGCTGGCAGTTCAACCCCAGCAGCTGCTCTGTGGGAGAAAGATGAGGCTGTTCACTCCTGTAAAGATGTACAGCCCCGGAAACCTTCAGGGGCAGTTCTCCTCTGTCCTACAGGGTCACTGTGAGTCGGAAGTATCGCCACAGCAGTGGACTTGATTTGGCTTGGGTCCATTAGTGAAAACATTATGGCATCAACAGAAATTTCAAAATAGAAAATACTTCAGTCATGAAAGGACGGAGGGAACAGATTGTCAAGTGTTTCTTCTGAGGAGCGACTCAGATTGGAACAGCTCTCATTTTGGTTAATGGAGGATCTCTTAGCCGTTGTGCCACCAGGTCTCCTTAGGAAAACAAACATGGTGGTGGTGTGCTGTGGAGTCGGTTCTGATTCAGTGACCTTGTATAGGGTTTACAAGGCTGTAAATCTTTACGGGAGCAGAAAGTCTCATCTTTCTCTTATGGAGCAGCTGGTAGATTGAAACTACTGACCTTGCAGATATGCTGCCAGAGCTCCTTGAGAACAAGCATGGTAGTTATGTGCCGAGTCTGTTCCAACCGTAGCAACCCTGTACTGCTGTTAAATGCCATCAATTCAGTTCCTGTATGGGGCTTCCGGGGATCAGCTGGTGGGTTTGAACTGCCGACCTGGTGGTTCACAGGCCAGGGCTGATTCTAGAGTGCCACACCAGGAGTTCCTGTGAAAGGTCGAGAGCCCAGTGGCAGAATGTTAGTGGTCTGGCTAGAAGACATTCGTAGCCTCCCGGGGTCGCTCCTGTGCCACGTTAGACAAAGCTCAACTCTCTTCTTTTCCTTGTACATATGAATAGCTTACCTCTCATTTGTATTTATGGTGGCACTGTGGGATAAGCACTTGACTGCTAATCTCAAGGTTGGCTGTCCAAACTCAACTCAGTTCTGCTGACCAAACAAGGGCTCTACAGAGAGAAGAGATGTCAGCCACGTGAATACTGGGAGAGAGCGTTCCTGGCAGAGGGATGGTTGTTGTCATTAAGTGTCATGGAGTTGGTTCCAACTCATAGCAACCCTGTGTAGGGTTTTCCAAAAGCAGTGGGTGGGTTTGAACTTCCAACCTTGTGGCTAACAGTGCAGTGCTGATCCTACAGCACCACCCCAGGAGTCGATCGAGGCAGAGGAGTACCAAGTGTGAAGATCTGGAAGTGGAACCAATCACAGAAATGATGTGATTGGAGCAGATTACGCCAATACCGATCACACAGGTCCTCACAGGCCGCTCTGATGAAGCGTGATATTCAGGTAGGGGGCCACCTTCTCGGATGGCTGCTGCTGCTGTTGTCACGTGGAACAAAATGCTGCCTGGTCCTCCCTCAGCCCCCAGGCCCCCCATGATGAGCTGTGGACCATGTGACCCACAGGGCTTCTATTGACTGATCTTCACAAGTAGCTCGCCAAGCTTTCCTTCCTCGTCCGTCTTCATCTCTAAGCTCCACTGAACCACGTTCAGCCTCCTCACAACCCTGGAGCCTCCATGACAGACAGGTGTCGGCTGCGCATGCGGTACATTGGCCGAGCGCCCAAGCCGGGTCTCCAACATGGAAGGCAGGACTCTATAACTGAGCCGTCCATGTATCTTTCTTGTTTTGGGTATTTTATTGTTGTTGTTGTTTTTGTTAAGCACTGTTGAGCTGGTTCTGACTCATAGTGACATAAGGTTTCTGAGGAGTGACTGGTGAGCTTGAACCCCCGACTTTGCTGTTCAAACTGACCTTGCGGTCCAGAGCATTAACCCCCAGCGCCATACCCGGATTCTGTGTATTTAATAACTGTCTTTAAATATTAACAAAATTAAGCCTGCCCAGAATCCGACAGTCCTGGTCACTTGGCCGAGTGGTTCTACATGAAAACAAAGCAATTGTGTGACCAATGTCCCAGCCAAGGATTTCCACTCAGTTGTCAGAGTCAGAGTCCAATCATTCCTGCCTGTCTCCTACAGAGAGTCTTATTTTTGTTAGGGCTACTTTTAGTATCATTCTATTTTTATTAAGAAGCTGAATTTAAAGCTCTGGTAGCATAGTGGTTACAAATCAGGCTGTGAACCTCAAAGTCAGCAGTTCGAAACTACCAGCTGTTCCACGGGAGAAAGATAAGGCTTTCTGCTCCTGTAAAGACTTACAGCCTTGGAAACCCTGAACAGGGTCGCTATGAGTCAGAACCGACTCCACGGCACACAACAACAACAACAACAACAACAACAACAAAAAGATAACAATGGAGGATTTCCTAAAATTCTGATGGAGTGTTTGGTTTCTGTCTACGAGATATTACAGATAGAAGTGTGTGATTTCAGGCAAGTCTCTTTCTTGACAGATTTAACCAGCTCCCCAACCAAAATGCTTTTGTTCACTGACGGGATTGAAATATGTCTGGTAACTGATGTGGCCTTCATTTAGGGCCAGGTAGAGAGGCGTGAAGACTCAGAAGTTCTAGTTGAGAGTAAATAATGGACCTTTTGTCTTCTCTGAAGCACACACTAAAATAGAGTATGGTTCTCCCAGCACTAGAAGCAAGACTAGAGAAAAGTCATTTCCAGGTTGGAATGGAGATGGTTCATCACTTTTCACTTCCATGAATTTTATAGAAATGCTTTGCTCTGATTATCTTCTGAAGACAGAGCTGCTCACCATGAAGAGTCTCAGAAAAGCAGCACAGACTCTGGAGATTGGAAACCTGGCTTCCTCCAGACCGCATTCTGTCCTGTCTGTCCGCCATTGTCTTTATCACAGAAGTCCTCCTTGTACTCAGCGCAGGTGATTGATCAGGGAGGCAATGATGTGAGCCTTGGAGGATGTGTGGGGTTGGGTTTCACCTGAATTCTCTAGCAGCCTGAACACATGTTGTTTGTTTTTCCATGTCATGGAGTTGGTTCTGACTCATTACGACCTTGTATAGAGTTTCCAAGGAGGATGGTGGCTTTGAATTGTTGATGGGGCAGCTAGCAGCCCAGTGCTTACCTCACAGTGCCACACTAGGATCCCACACAGATACTTGTTGTCAATGTACTGTGGCATCGATTCTGACTCATAGCGATCCTGAATGGGGTTCCCGAGCCTTTTAAAACCTTGCGAGAGCAGGAAGCCTCATCATTCTCCCACAGAACGGCTAGTGGGCTGGAACCTCTGACCAGTCCAGTGCTTACGGACCACCGCGCCCCCCAACATGGATACTAAAGCATTCTAAATGAAGATTTTGTAGGTTTTACGCTTTTTAGTCGGACTACAACTATTTGCTGGCTTCCCAACATTGAGATTCTGGGTGGTGCTAAATTTATCAACCTGTCACCAATACAACATTCTTTCAGCAGGTAAAGATCCCTTCCCCCAAAACAGAACCCAAGGAGCAGTAGAGCATCACTCAGTTACAAACTCCCAGGGAATCCAGACTTTCTGGAGTCATGAAGGCTGGATGAACTCCCCAAACCAGAAATAGCATTTGAAGTCTGTAACTAGCAAAGAATGTCTCCCTTGAGCATGGTACTCTTACACAGATGATTTTTGTGGGATCAAACTGAATACAGTAATTCAAATGCTTTAAGTGCAGTGAGTTAATAGGGGAGAGACCGGTTATTCAGCCAGAGGAAGACAGTCAGTGTCACTGAGCTGAGTGTGGACAAGTCACCAGGTGGTGTGTGTCCTCTGTGTGTACTCCCAACACCGCCAGCAAGAAGAAAGACTCCACAACCAATCCGATCGTTACATCCCAGGCCCCCGTGAATGATGTGTGTAAATGGAGCTATTTTGTTTAGTGTTACATATGTCTTATTACAAGAGGGGGCTTCAAAAAGTGTGTCGAAAACTGAAATGAAAAGAGAGTGGAATGGTTCCAGGAATCTTTTGAATCTCGTTTATATTGAGTATGCACCCTCTATGTCCTTTCCCAGCATGTCCTCCATATACAATGCATTCGGTGCCTCCACCTGGTCTTTGGTTGCCGGAGTGTCTACAGCTACACTACTTCTGCACGTGGGTATGATGTTGGAACCCAGGTGTGCATCAAAGGAAGTCAAAGTGAAATCAAGCAAAAGCAAAGGCCAAGCTCACTGCTTCCCAAAGCCTGCTACTTCTGAAAATACAGTCGTGAGAGTCATGTGCCACCAAGTCGATTTCAGCTCCTAGCAACCATCTGCTGTTATTGTTAAATGCTCTCAAATCGGTTCCAACTCATAGCGACCCTATATAAGGTTTCCAAGGAACAGCTGGTGGGATTTGAACCACCAACCTTATGATTAGCAGTCCAGTGCTTATCGTACAGTGCCACACCAGGACTCCCTAGGATAGCAGAAACCCACAGGGTTTCTTTACAGAAGCAGTCTGTCACATCTTTCTCCCAGAGAGCAGTTGGTGGTTTTGAACCACCTTCATTTCTGTGAGCAGTCTGTGAGCTTAACCGCTATACCGCCGGGAATCGTGGCTTGGGGCACCAGCGTCCACACACCTTACTGAGGATGGAAGCCCAGTCCAAGTACTGTCATTAGGCATTGGGCCGATCCGGTAATGGCAGAGCTCAGTGATACTATGGACTCTGTCCCAGCCTGCCGCAGTGATGTGCTCCATCCCATTGCTTTGCATATGACAGTGAGGTTGGCACTGGACTGCTATCTGTTCAGTGTGCAGCAGCATGGTGGGTAACTTGCAGTATTGTGAGACTGACCAACCAACCAGGGACACAGAGGCAGGCAGTGAACACAGGCTGCTGGACCACTGGTGACGACAGTCCTGCTCCACGCAGGGCTCCCGCACGCCTGCGATGAGTAAAATCACACAGGTCTGCGGAGCTCAGGGCCAGGCAGGGAGGCTGTACTGGCTCTAGGTTCTACCCTCCACCCACCTTCTAGTCCCGGTGACATCTACTGAGGGTGGCGGTCGCACATGTGTTGTCAGTGGCTGACTTTTCAGAAGTAGATTGCCAAGCCTTGCTTCTGAGGGACTTTCTAACTCTGTTAGTAGCCAACACCGTCCGTCCAAGGACTCCATCCATAAAGCCAGTGCCATCTCATGGCGATCCCAAGTGTGTTATAGTAGAACTTGGCTCCATAAATTCTCAAGAGCTGATTTTTGGAGGTAGACCAACAAGGCTTTTTCTGAGGTATCCCTGGGTGGACCAGAATTTCTAGCCTTTTGGTTAACTGTTTATGCCACCCAGAAATTCAGCAAGTCCTCCAACTCTTTGTGGTCTCAGTCACTTCTGAGTGGAAGTGGAGGGAAGACATTTAATTTACCAAGGCATTGTGGAGGTCATCCAAGTTAAATGTGTCCAAGTACCTAATACAACATGAGGTTCTTCCCTAGTTTTCCTCCAGCACAGTTTGGTCTTGGTATTACCCAAATATCAAATAAATCCAAATATTTGGTTTATTCTGATCACCTACTTTAGACGCATATGTGGTTTATGTTAGGTGTCATTGAATTGGTACCAACTCAGAGCGACCTTATGCACAAAAGAATGAAACGCTGCCCGCTCCTGCGCCAACAATCATTGCTACGTTTGAGCCCATTGTTACTGCCACTGAGTCTATCCATCTTGTTGGGGGTCTTCCTCTTTTTCACCAACCCTTCCCTTTACCACACATAATGTCCTTCTCCTGACAACATGTCCAAGATGCTTGACACGAAGTCTTACCATCCCAGCTTTTAAGAAGCATTCTGTACTTCTTCCAACACAGATTTGATTGCTTTTCTGGAAGTCCATGGTACTTTTAATATTCTTCTCCAACACCATAAGTCAAACACATGAATTCTTCTACGGTCTTCCTTATTCATTGTCCAACTTTCAAATACATATGAAGTGATGGAAAATATCATGGCTTGGGTCAGGCACATCTTAATCCTCAAACTGATATTTTTGCTCTTCAACACTTTATAGTGGTCTTTAGCAGCAGATGTGTCCATTGCAATATGTTCTTTGATTTCTTGACTGCTGCTTCCATGGGTGTTGACTGAGAACCCAAATAAAATGAAAATTTTACCTATGTTGTTGTTGTTGTTGGTAAGTGCAGTCAAATATGTTCTGACTCATAGCAACCTTGTATAGGGTTTCCAAGGAGTGGCTGGTGAATTTGAACACTGACCTTGTGGTTCAAACCAACCTCGAAGTAGAGTGCTTATCCTCTGATGCCACACCAGGACTCCAGGACTCCCATAGGGAAAGGAAACCTTTTTGCCCCACTCCTTGCCTGGCCAAAAGTAAAAGGCCTGCAACAGAGAAGTATTTATAAAGAGAAGAGGAGGAAGAAGAAAGCAGATCAATCATTGGCTAATGGATGTGATTGACAGGGCCGGCCCTCTCCTTTTTACTGAGATCAGCTGACATCAGCTCCCTTGAAGGTTTCTGACCCTCCACCCACCTCCAATCAGGATATCTTTTGAAATTTAAATTAAGTGAGACAGACTGCAAGCAGGAAAGATAAGATTAGCAACTTTGGGTGACAAAAGCCACTGGACAAATTAATTTGGAGTCAAAATGTTACCCTTAATATTTGGTTTCATGAGTAGGAAAAATCTTAAAATCAAAGCGAGATGTCTATTATTAATCTTTCAATGTGACAGCATAAAGCCAGGAAAGACTCAGAAAAAAAAAAAAAAAAGAGGAAAAAAGCAGTTAAAGGAATGAGGTCATTCCTGATGGGGGCAGACTAAAACCATTTAGGACGTTTCTGGCATTAAAGATTGGGTCTGGTGAGGCTTACGATATGGACTTGGTAGCCCAGTGTCAGAAAAAGGAGATAATCTAGAAATAAACAAAACACATGGAATTTACACAGAAATTAGAAATGAATTCGATAGTAGACCCAACAAAGAAGTATACATAGGTCTGAGATGTGCTAAAATAAATTGACCAAAGGTGAGACCTTAGTGGGGGATTTTTTTTTTTTTTTTAAGATGTTTTTATTGCGAACTGAGTTAAAGTTTACAGGGCAGATTATCAGTTTTACATTCCGTAAATCATATTTTGCTTCATTGCAATGATTACAATCCCCTCCATGTACCATCAGTCAACTGTATTTACCTCTATCTCCTCCCTACCACCTTTATTTTAAAAGGCAAGTCGGCCTCCTGGCCACCAGCTCTTAGTCCCTCTCTTCTCATGAGTCTAGAGTCCTCAACCACTCCCTCTCTCCATGTCCTCATCTCTGCCTCCATCTCTGGTGTCGTTGCTTCTCTGGATAAGGTCCTGCATTCCCCTTGTGCTCTTCTCCCTTGATGGTCCTAGGGTCCTCTGTTTCTGGACTGTAAGATTAACTGCTCCCCTGTTTTTGTTACAAAATTTCTATCTTTACAATTGTGACAGTCACAATTAGTCATGATAACAATTACTCACTATTGAATCATAAGAATCTTATCCCCATCTCTTTTCACCAGACCCGTCTAGACAAGATGAAATTTATTCAGTGGGAACAGTTTCTTCCCCCCCACACTCTTCAACTAAACTCCATCATGAAACCTTGTAAGCCAGTCACTTCATGCCTTTATAGCCTTCCTCCCCTATTTTAGGTAGCCAGTGTCTAAGTTGCCCATCTCTATCTACCCTGTGTACAGAGGGAATAACAATGATACTTGATGTGAAGACTCCTCCCCTCTCTATTGGTATTTAGAGTTACTACCACCAAGGAGCTCGGTAGCGTAGTGGTTAAGAATCGGGCTGCGAACCTTAAGGTCAGCGGTTCAAAACTACCAGCCGCTCCGCGGGAGAAAGATGAGGCTTTCTACTCCCGTAAGGATTTACACCCTCGGAAACCCTGTACAGGGTTGCTATGGGTCGGAACCGACTCGACGGCACTTAACAACAACAACAACACCTCCACGAGTATAGGTCAAGTTCATCCAATTGTAGCAATTTATCCTTGCTTCCTTTATCAAAAACAATTTATTTACTTTTTAATCTTCCTCTAGTTGAGTTCTGATTATCAAGCCATTGAGGCTAGGTCAAATGGGTACTGTCTGCAAGTTTGGGTGTTCTTGTGCATCTCCCCTCACTTCGTATCAGCTGGATGCTTAACTCTCAGCTCTAGTCCTCTCTGTCCATGGGGTCAAGTGTCCCTAGGTCTCACCACACTTTGGACCAACCAGTCCTTCCTCTTCTCTCTCTCATCTCCAGGTCAATAGGAGCCAATGGACTGTGGTTGAACTCAGCCCACTTCTTCATTGCTGCCTTTCCCCCTCTTCCACTCACCAGTAGACCAGTGTGGTCGCCAGCAAGCTTACATACCTGTTCGTGTGTTCCCTTTGAATTTCAGTCTTAGAGGGGAGTTTTTCTTGAAGGATCTTGATTGCTTGCCTTGATGGCTGCTTATTCTTGTGGTAGCTAGTCATGCTGACATTTTTGTGTTGGGTTTTTTCCTGATGATCTTTCTTTGAAGATGTATCTTCTGTCGCTCTAGTTGTTCCAGGCTAGTCTGCTTGTCCTTTCAGGTGGGAATGTCTCACCTCATAAGGTTCTGGATGGGATTCAGGATTCCACCTAAGGTCCTATACTCTGCAAGGGTCCACAAGAGGCCTATTTGGTTAAAGTCTAATTTTCTAAAAGGTGAACAAGCATGACTACTATAGAGAAGCAAAGTAAATGTGGGTCAGATCTTGATTTCTCTTCAAGAGGGACCGGTAAGATGTGAAACTTAATCCAGTAAACACTGGAGAAGCGAGAATTGCTAGGATTGGGTGTTTGCTGGGTTAAATCCAAAGATAAAACTTCTGGGTGGTAAACGGTTAGTGCACCCTGGCGCTAACTGAGAGTTTGGAATTCCCATCCATCCAGAGATGACTAGGAAGAAAATCCTGGCAATCTGTACTAAAAATCAGCCACTGGAACCCCCCCTGCTTCTACTTGGCAGCACATGGTTTCCTGGGGGGGGCGGGGGGGGGCTGCCTGAAATATTAAGAGCAGTAAACGGCACCATTGAGGTTCTCAGCTGCTGGACAGGAATGATCTGCATCTCCACTGGGTACAAATCTACAAGGCGACATCTGTCAAGAGGAGCTCTAAAATAGTCCAGCCACAAAGTCAAGTTCACAAAGTCAAGTTGCAATAATAGATACCCTCCTTCTGTTTCTAAGGTCCAAAGAAATGAAGATTCCTCACCATTTTTAGGGCAGACATTTGTTTCCCAAAAAACTCCACTCAGAGCCACTCTTACTCATTATTGTCATTCTTGACCCAAATGGCTATTTCGTAGGATCGTAGGAATGAATCCAGGAATGGTCCCAAAGCTGGAGACACCTGGTGAAGGGTATTTTAATTCATTGTCTTTCTAGCATTGAAAGTCTTTTGCCTTCCAACCCAACCCAACCCAACCCAGGGTTCTTGATTCAGTTCCTCTTATACTCTCTCTCTCTCTCTCCTTTCTCTCTCTCTCTCACACACACACATACACACACACTCACACAGATGCTCACACACATGCACAAACTCACATTCATACACACTTACTCACTCACACTCACACACCGTGAAGCAGGCTTCATCTTAGGACCACTTCCTACTGGCCCCATCAGGATAGAGCTTCAAAGCTGAGTTATTTTGTTGTTGGGTGTCATTGAATTGATTCCAACTCACACTGACCCTATACGATGGGGTAGAACTGCCCGATAGAGTTTCCAAGGCCCTAAAGCTTTATGGAAGCAGACAGCCACATCTTTCTCCTGCAGAGCAGCTGGTGGCCTCAAATCACAGACTTTGCAGGTGGCTGCCCAGTGCTTAGCACATTTTACCACCAGGGCTCCTCTTTGCCTACTGGAGACCCTTACAAATACCATTTTTTTACTACATGAGCTTGACAAGTGGATGTTCCCACTTAAAACTTACAACTCAATCCCTTTTAGATGTATTTCATCTGGGTGTAACGGGACTGTGGGGAGGTCTGTCAGAATAAAGTCAGAAATATGGAATCGAGATCATTTGGACCATTTTATCACAAACTGAAAGAGAAAAATATATATCTATTAAGAGAAAATCAAGAAGGAGCCACAGTTCAAAGCTGGGACAAAAGCTGTAGGAAATTGGTAGGAAAATATAAGAACAAATTCCATTTCTTTGTCTCCACTTCTGATTCTATAACAAGCTGGGATTCACTACTGACTTGGGTGGTAGTAAATTTTATTTATGTTTAAGATATTTAAAAAATAAGCAGGCCTGTAATTTAAACTGTGCACTGATGCATCAAGAATATCACTGCTGCTGGTGATATTTCACTTAAGAATGAATGGCAAGCAGTAAAAGGATCTTAATCTGTCGGGGCTTTAAAATCATTTTCTATGACATAAATCCAGCTCATGAAGAGTGTTATTTTTCTGGGGTCATACATAATTCATGGAAAAAAATTAATTACAGTGGAGGGCAACAAGATTCTCTTCAAATACATAACTCAAATCCACACTTCCCTTTCTTACTGAAAGAAGCTCTGGGGGTGGTTAGCAGTGAAGGACTTCCCGTTTTAATTGTGAACTGAGTGAAAAGTTACAGAGTAGACGATCAGTTTTCCATCCATCAACTCGGAAGCGTTTTGTTCCAGCCCACTGAGTGGGGCATCACTCATCCCACATCCTCCTTACATTTCCCGGTTCTAGTCCTCCTTTCATGACCAGCCCTTCAGGACTCTGCTCCTGGAGAAATGCCTTCCTTTAGGTTTCCAGTGGTTGATTGTTCTAGGGTGTGCGCACTTCCTTAGTGTGATTGTTCCCCGTATGTTTTTGTGGTTCATTGCCAACAAGTCAGTTCCAACTAAGCACAACAGGACAAAACACTGCATGACCCTAAGCCATCCTTACAATTGTTGTCATGCTTGAGCCCATCTTCACAGCCATTGTGCCAACCCATCTCTTTGAAGGGTCTTACTTTTTATCATTGGCCCTCTACTTTGCCAAGCATGATGATATAGTTTCTTGTAGTATAGTGATTAGGAGTCGGGTTGCTAATCTCATGTCAGCAGTTCAAAACCACCAGCAGTCCATTGGGAGAAAGATGAGGCTTTCTGCTCCTGTAAAGATTTACAGCTTCGGAAATACTGTACAGGGGTGCTGTGAGTTATAACCGACTCCACGGCACATCACCACCACCACCACCACCAATATTTGACTGAAAATTAAGCACTAGGGGGAAGTTAAACTGAGGACCTCTGACTGATGAAAACAGCTCCATCTTTGTCAGTCTGAACCATTCTGTGGTCTGTGCTTGACAGATTTTTTTCCCTTTGAAATTATTTATTGTGACTTGAGTGAAGGTTTACAGAGCAGATCATCAGTTTCACAGTCAGCGGGTCCTACACTGTTTCATCTCTCCTTGTTTTCCTCACTTACCCTTTGTACCCTTATTACCCATGAACTTGCAATGAGATGTCTCACACTTTTTGTCAGTAGTGTGGTCCTACCCATCTTTAGTAGGTGACTTCTAAAGAAAGATTGAAAACAAATGTAAATGTATATTAAGGAACAGAATTTAAGACATTGAGCTGAAAAAGAATCTCCCTTGGAAAATCTGGCAAAACTTTTCTTAGAGTGGACAAAACTATGGCCCATGGCCTGTTTTTGTAGGGTGCTGTAGCTAAAACTTTTTTTCACAATTTTAAAGATTTGTGAAAACAAAGAAAAATGTGAGCTAGATACCTTTTGTGGACTTCAAAACCTGAAATATTTACTTTGACAGACTTCTCAAGGAGAGGAAGAGAACGGCATACGGCACAAAGAGCTTTAGGCCCCGGGAAACCTATTTCTGTCCCCATTTCCCCCTCCGTCTGTGCCTGGCGTGGTGCCTCACCCTGGGCACAGAGATGCTGAGCTAAAGACAGTACCATACAAGTGCATGCTGGGAAAATCCAAGAGCAGTTTTTGTGTTTGGCTAAGAAGTAACGAAACACTTCCATTCTATAGCGCACAGCTTAAACTGAGAAAGATGAGTAGGGTGGTTCATGTGAGGACAATAAGTGCAGACAGACAGACAGACAGACAGTTTTCTGGGGCAAGGCCGTGAGGTTGCTGGGCGGGGTCACTTCTGGCTTTGGGGTCTGGGTCTCCTGGGAAACATATGAAATTAATCCCATCAGCCAGGAAGTACAGAGAGGACTCAGGGCAGGCGATTTCGTCTGCGCTCCTCAACCCCAGGAATTCTGCTGACAAAGCCCGAGGAAAGAAACGATGAGACATTGGGGTTTGTTTTGTTTCTGGGGCTGTGTGTGCAGGTGGTGACCTTTCTACTAGTCAGTAGCATGTTCTCCAGACCGTAGGGAATGCAGGAAGGGTGGTTCTGATCATTCCCCTCTGGGCTGCTGGACCCCGGCCACCACCCTGCTCCTTCTGTCCTCAAAGCATGATACATATCCTGTGCTACTATAGGACCAACACTGACTAAAAACTACAAGGTCGACAGTTTAAACCCACAAGCTGCCCCTCAGAAACCCTATACAGAACCAACTCAATGGCACTTATATACAGACACAGACACCCACAGACAGGTATACACACAAACACACTGACATACAAACGTGGACACATACATGCACGTGCACATAATACATACTCAAGTAGGCACATACACTTATAGACACATGTACACAGCCCCACACATGCAATCACACATACACACACACTACATTGTTGTTCTGACTCAGAGAACATGTATAGTGTTTCAGAAGCTATCCATCTTTATGGGACTTAAAATGTTTGGGAAAATGGAATTGAAACTTATGAAAATTTCCACAAACTTTTCAAACCCCCCTCCTGCATTAGAGAAACATTTGGGGTTCCCTTTCTTCCTTGAACTGAGCTGGCCTAGCAGATTCCCTAGGAAATCACCGTCATCTCGATTGAATGGGTTAGTCCAAGATCCATCCCCAGTCAGGTGCTGTCGAAAACAACTGGATTCATAGCAACCTCAAATGATGGAGTCGAATTTTCCCACTACCCTAAACTCGGATCTTCATGGGAGCAAACCGTCAGGTGTTTCTCTCTAACAGCCCCTGGGTGGCTTTGAACCACCAAACTTTCAGTTAACAGTTGAGCTTGTTGTTGTTAAGGGCCGTTGAGCTCGTCCCAATTTACAGCGACCTGTACAGGGTTTGTTGTTGTTGTCAGGTGCCAACGAGTCAGAACCAACTCATAGCGACCCCATGCACAGTAGAACGAAACAATGGCCGATCCTGGGCCAACCTCACTACCGCTGCCACACTTGA
>NW_006408790.1:1098335-1109496 GCF_000296735.1 Chrysochloris asiatica | reverse complement strand
TGAGAAATGCTGACTGTGTTCTTCCCTTTTGGTTTTCTAACTCTAAATCTTTGCATATTTTATTATAGTATTTGGTTTTATCTTCTCGAGCTGATCTCTGAAATTTTCTGTTCAGCTCTTGGACCTCTTCAATTCTTCCATTTGTACCAGGTTTATGAGGCTTTAAATCTCTCAGGAACAGATAGCCTCCTCATCTTTCTCCCACAGAGAGGCTGATGAACTGAAATGGTGGACCTTATGGTTGATAGTCCAGCGCTTATTACAAGGAGCCATTACTGGCCACTCATTCATTCGAATTTACTTCATTCTAGCTCTGACTCATCCAATTACCGCATGGAAGAACTATTAGAGTTGTCAAGTGGCCTTGAGCAGAAGCAGACTCACAGTGAGCCCATGAGACAGTTGAACTGCCCCAGACTGTTTTCTTAGCTGCAATATTTATGGAAACACAGAACCGCTGGGTGGATGTGAACCTCCAACCTTTCAGTTAGCAGCCGAGCACTTAACTGTTGCACACAGACTCCGGATTTCAGCTCTCCAAGGACACATGAATGGAAGGCCTTCGTTTCTGCCCCTTGCCTCCAACACATCACTGCATCTTTTTATTTTCCTTTTCTGAAAAACTATCAGGAACCACGATGGAACACAGTTCTACTCTACACATGTTGGCTTGTCTAAGTCAGACTAGATTCCATAGCAAATGGTACATGGTAATGAGGTCATGTCATTGTAAGGGAGTTCTTCCTGTGTGTTTCTGAAGAAGCACATCTGTAAAAAGAATATTCAAATGATTTTCATGCTGATTTGCCTACATTTCCATATTGATTTCTTAGCTTACTATCTAATTTTTATATGTTAATTAGGTGGTGAGGAAGATCCTTGAATTGTGGTCAAAGTCAATATTCAAGGGTGTTTGTTGTTGTTGTTAAGTGCCTTCAAGTGGGTTCTAACTCATAGCAACCCTGTATAGGGTTTCCAAGGAGTAGCTAGTGACTTTGACCTACTGACCTTGTGGTTCGAAGCAGCATTGTGGTCAAGTGCTTCATCCTATATGCAGGAACTTCACAGGTGATACAGACCTAAGACCAAGATCTGTGTTCTTGGCCCACTACCCTACAACATAGGAGCCCTGGTCACGCAGTTAGTGCTCAGCTGCTAACTGGAAGCTTGGTGGTCCGGTCCCACCAGCTACTTCATGGGAGCAAGATGGGGTCGTTAGCTGCTGTGAAGATCGCAGCCTAGGGGACCCTGTGTGGAAGTTCTGCTCTGTTGCACAGGGTTGTTACGAGTCCGAATCTACTGGACAGTAGTGGATTTTCAGACCCAACAACACATTCACGCTCCATTCCAATCTGTGGCATAACAACATTGAATCTGGAATTTCAAATCTGGAAAGTTGGGGTGGGGGGGGGTGTCATACGAAGCACACCCAGGTGAAGTGAGAAAGCCAGTTCTTGCTTCTGTGAGATGAGATGTATCCCCAGAGAGGTCTGGAAGGAACACAATGCTTGTGACCATGGGGATCATAAGTTATCCAACGTCATGGAGGTCATAACTACCAACCTCGCTGAAGCTCTTGCAGACCAGTTTCCAAGATCACCATCCTTAGAGACAATAGGTATAGCTGGAAGACCATGGACTTTCGATTCAGGTAGACTTGGGTTGAAATTCCAACTCTACTGCTAAATCTGAATGAACTTGTGTAAGTCCTCAGTCTCTCTGAGTGGTAATTGTATCTCTGGGTGGAATGTATATCTCATGGAAGTGTGAAACTGAGAGAAGAAGTCTAGAACAAGCAATTTTACCTAGGTGGTCACATGTTCTATTGAAAAACGTGCAATAAAAATAACTGAGTATCAAGACCATGGTGCTCAGAGGAAGGAACAAGCCACTCCACCTCTTGTTATAGATGAGATCATGTGCCCCAAAGACGTGTGTCAAAACCCTAACCCTGTACCTATAAACATGACCCTGTATGGAACGAAAGGCTTTCTTTCATTATGTTAGTGGGGGTGCAAATGATTAATGTGCTTACTACTAACAGAAGGTTAGAGGTTCAGTTCCATCCAGAGATTCCTTAAAAGAAAATCTTGGTGATCTACTTCAGAAAAATCAGCTGCTTAAAACCCCGTGGAGCACATTTCTGCTCTGACACACATGGGGCCACATTGGAATCAACCAGATGGCAGTTGGTAGGTGATAATGAGGTCATAGTAATGTAGAGTGGGCTTGACACCTAATCTCCTCTGAACTTTCAGAAGATCAAAAGAGGCACCCACACAGTGGGGAGACAGATGCTAAAGGAACATGGTCTACAAGTCAAGGGAAGCTGAGGAACAAATGACATGGACCTGAAGAAGGTCTGGTACTACTGACAAGGAATCGGCATGGCTGACATCCTGCCTGGGGCTTTTAGCCTCTAGAACTGTGATGCAGAAATATCTGTTCCTTCAGTACCTATGTGTGGTCATTGTGATGCAGCCGCATTAGGTCATCAATACATCTCTCCAGGTTGCAATTAGGAACACTAGTGGGGCCATGTTGAAGCACTCTTCTTCTAACCAAAAGGAGGGCAGTGTGAAGCCCCAGCTACTTCTTGGGATAAAGATGTGGCAATCTGCTCCCTCAGGATTTACAGTCTGGGAAGCTCTATGAGGCAGTTCTACTCTGTCCTATGGAGTCCTGGTATGGCCATATGGGTTCATGCACTGGACTGCAAAGTCGGTTTGATCTGGAAGGTCGGTGGTCCAAGTTCACCAGCTGCTCCTTGAAAACTCTACAGGGTCACTATGAATGACCGCCACAGCATTCACCAACAAGTTTCCATTTTACCATCTGTAAAACCAAGTGAGCCCTCAAAGCCCCATGATTCTGTGGGTGCAACTGCTCCCTCCCCAACAGTCTGTATGGCCATGGTGGAAGGTCGCGCTATCCAGAGGACTAGGGACTGAGGAGAGGGAAGGGTTATCTCATCTGTAGAAGTGAAGAGCAATCTCACCTTTTATGAGCAAGGGTGGATGTGAGTAACTGACCATGAATCAAATCATTTCCAGGCTCTGGTACCCTGGGAACTTTGCCCCCTGGAGTGCAACAATGCAGCCGGTCCATCACCTGGCTCAGAAGCATTTTATTACGCCCTTTCCAACATTTCTAGCTTTGTGGACCGCTGATCAACTTCCACAGCACAGGGTAACTAGAATTGTTTGGCTAACAATATTCCTCCTTCAAAGCTTGGATAATGTAAGTTCTTATCTGAGGAAAACTTGTTTGTTTTTTTCATAATATTTTTTGTCTAAGCTTTTATTGTGAATTGAGTGATAGTTTACATGGGAGAACATCAGTTTTACACTCATCATTTCATTGCAATAATTACAATTCCCTCCGTGCATCATCATTCAACAGTATTTGCTTCTGTTCCCTCTGTTGTTTTTGTTTTTGTCTGAGGGGGGGAATGTACACAAAAATACTCAGGAATATATAATAATTTAAACAACCAAAGGGCACATTCTGCAAGCCTGCCTCCTGGCCGCCAGCACCCAGTCCCTCTCTTTCCATGAGTCTAAGCTGCTCCCTCTCTCCATGTCCCCATCTCGGCCTCCATCTCTGTTGTTGCTGCTTCTCTTGATAGGGTGCCACATTCTGCTCATACTTTTCTCCCTTGATGGTCCTAGGGTCCTCTGTTCCTGGACTATAAACTTAACTACTCCCACCTTTATGTTACAGAACTTCTGCCTTTATTTACCATTGTGACAGTTGCAATTAGTCATGATAACAATTACTCACTATTGAATCATAAGAATCTTATCTCCATCTGTTTATACCAGACCCATCTAGACAAGATGAAAACTATTCAGTGGGAACTCTACCTTGCTCCACACACTCTGAAACTAAACTCCTCTGAGAAAAACATTTAATAACAATTTATTATTATATATCATGCTGCTTCTTCAAGGAACTCTGGTGAAACTGTGGGCTAAGCATTTGGATTCCAACCACAAGGTGAGTGACTTAAACCGAACAATTGCTCTTTGTTTCCATAAATATTAACAGTCTCAGCGACCCTAAGGAGCAGCCAACTCTGACCTGTCAGGTCACTGTGCGTGGACACGGTCTGAGTGGCAGCGGGTGGTGGGTCGTGATTCTGCTGCAGTCTTCCTCATTCACTCTCCAGCTTTCACATGCATATAGTGTTGTTGTGAAGTGCTGTCTAGTCGGTGAGTCGATTCCAACCCACAACCACCCTTTATAGGGTTTCTAAGGAGCAGCTGAGGAGCTTGAACTACCAACCTTGCAGTTCAAACAACTTTGCAGTCTGACGCATTAGTCCGCAGCACCACACCAGGACTCCACATGCGTATGAGGGGGTTGAAAAGATCATGACTGTGTCTTGTGCACCTTTGTCCTCAAAGTGGCATTTTTGCTTTTTAAGATTCTAAAGAGGGCTTGAGGACTAAGGTGTACCTGACCCAAGCCATGGTATTTTCAATAACCTCATATGCATGCAAAAGCTGGACAGTGAATAAGGGAAACCGTAGAAGAATTGAAGCTTTTGAGTTACGATGTTAGAGAATATTGAAAGTGCCATGGGCTGCCAAAAGAATCAATAGATCTGTGTTGGAAGAAGTGTAGCCAGAGTGCTCCTTGGAGGCCAGGATGGCTAAGCTTCATCTCTCATTTTGGACATATTGTCAGGAGGGGCCAGTCGCTGGAGAGGGATGTCATGTTTGATAAGATGGAGGGTCAGAGAAAAAGAGGAAGACACCCAGCGAGATGGATTGGCAGTGTGGCAGCATCAGTGGGCTCAAGCATGGCAACAATTGTGAAGTTGGCCCAGGATTGGGCAGTGTTTTGTTCTGTTGTGCATAGGGTCACTATGAATCGGTACTGACTCGGTGGCACCTAATAACAACAACAACAAAGAGGCTTTTAACAGCTGGCTTGCCAGTACTTCTGATTTGCCCATTCTTTGATTTCTTGGGTGCTGCTTCTATGGGTACCAATTGTGATCCAAGTTAAATGAAATCTTTGACAACTTCAATGATTTCTCTGTTTATCATGAAGTATAACCAGAATGCTCCTCAGAAGCAGGAAAGACAAGACTTCGTCTCTCTCATACTTTGTCAGGAGGGAGAAGGACAGACATCACGCTTTATAAAGTGGATGGTCAGTGACAAAGAAGCCGTCAGTAAGATGCATCCACACAGTGACAGTAGCAATGGGCTCAAACAACAGTGACTGTGAGGAGGACGCAGGTCTAGGCAGCGTCCCATCCTGTTGTCACTATGAGTTGGGACAAACTGCATGACTGTGGGATTTGGGGTTTGATATTTAGAAAAAAGTAAAATTAGGGGAAAAATTTTTCAGTAAACACACATTTTTCCTCTGAGCAATTGCTTTGAGAGCTATGTTGCCTTAGACATACAGTGACCCCCAACCACAAAAACAAACCCACGGCCACCGAGTTGATGCCGACTCACACGAGGGTTCCCAAGACCGGAACCCCCTAGGAGAGCATATAGCCTCGTTTTTCTCCTGTGGAATGCCTGGTAGGTTTGAACCACTGACCTTGTGGTTAGCAGCCCAACACCTAATCCACAATCCCACTCAAATTCTCCAACTCACTGCTACCATGTTGAGGCTGACCCCTGTAACCCAAGACTGCCTGACTTGATGAGAGTATATCTCCTCGTCTTTCTCCTGTAGAGAGGCAGCCAGCTTTGAACAACTGACCTTGCAGTTAGTAGGCCAACGCTTAACCAGTAACGCCACTAAGCTCCCTTAGAATGGACCACCAGGGTTTAAGTCTTCAGACTGTCTTTGTTAGCACACAGTTGCCACTTGCAAAGTGCTGCCTGTCAAAGGCATCCCCTTAGCCCTGTTCCCCACCTGAGATGCCCATTCCTGGCATTTTTACAAGACATAAATTGCTTTTCACATACGAAAAATACTTCTCCAGTCTCCCTGAGAATGCAAGGCTATTATGCCTGCTTTAATTCTCTTTATGAAAAACCAGTCTTTAACGTTCCAGGACATTGTAATGACCTGTGTTGAGCTAATGTGCAGAACTGTGTACCCATGATTACCTCTTCAGTTGGGTGATTGTTCTGGCTAAGGGATAATTTCCCAGCAGGCATTTGTTTAGAAATTTGGCAGCACACAGAGACCATTTCCATACTTAAAAAGCGTCCGGAATTTAAAATGACATCCAGCAATATTAAGCAAGTGTAGATAATGCTCTCAAACTTCATCAAATATTCATGGCTAATTATAGACATAGTATTTATGTTGCTGTGAAAATTAACACTGTGAGTCTTTTGCACACAGGCTAAAAATATACGCTTGCAGACGGGGCCTTTGCTTACCCCTTCCTTTACCGGAATCTCTCATCGCCACAAAACTGAAGGACAAGCACAAAGTACTTTGGCCCCAAATTCACTTCACAGATTCACAGATCTTCAAATTCACAGATCAGATAACTGAGAAGTGTGGCTGATGAGCCGAGCCGAGGGTGACATATGTGGCCTGAGGTTCTATGGTGACATTTTTCTGGAGCACAAAGCAGGCTAGTTGGGTTCCCACTGCTGAGATACTTTGGGCAGCCACAAAAGTGTATTTGAAATTCAAAAGAGGCCGTGACATCTGAATAAGACTGCATGGGACTCAAGTAGAAGAGCATGCATAATCTAGTGCTATCTGTTCTCTACTCAACAAATGTTGTTGTTGTTAAGTACCGTACCGTGGAGTCAGTTCCGACTCATAGTGACCCTGCACAGGGTTTCCAAGGCTGTAAATCTTTACAGGAGCAGAGAGCCTCATCTTTCTTCTGCGGAACAGCTGGTAGTTTTGAACTGCTGACCTTGAGGTTAGCATCCCGATTCGTAACCACTACACTACCAGAGCTCCAAATGTTTGGGGTAAAAAAATGCTATTGTGAAAGACTGCTCTGGAAAGTTCTTTCCCAAATGCGTAACTGATGTGATGTCTATGAAGATTACCAACCGAGAGGAGTTCAAGCTTCTTAGGTGACTCGGGTGACTTTTTGCCTCATCTCGTCTTCTTTCTTCAGTGTTGCTATGACAGAAACACTGAAAAGGGGTGGCTTTCATGAACAGAAATCTGCTCTCTCCCCAGTCAGGAGGCTAGACATCTGAATTCAGAGCACTGGCTGTCTCTGTCGGCTTTGGGAGAAGGGCTTTCTCTCTTTCCGGCTCTTGGCAGATGTCCAAGTGGTGTGGCATCTCTCTCCCCCCATCTCTGCTTTTAAAGTCCAGGGCCACTGTGCTCCCCAAGGCAAAGAAAGCTGATACATCTTTACTATCCAATATCAGTATCATCATTTCTGTGGTTTGTGGACCTTCCAGAATTCAGACAACTTGAGTTAGAGATACATTTTCTGAAGTTCCTGTGTGGCACTATATGATAACCTCTGGACTGTAAATCACAAGGTCAGTGGTTCAAACCCAACAGCTGCTCCTCGGAAACCCACAGGGTCACTGTGAGTCAGAACCAACTCAATGGCACTAAACAAAAACAACATGTTCCTGATAATAATGATCACATTTTCACTTAAATACGGGTTTAGGGTTCTATCTCTTAAATGGCGACATCACTGATAAAATTTATATGTGATGCAAATTTATGAGACAGTGAATGCATTGGGTTAGAAAAATGAAGCATCCGAACATCTCAGTGTATTGAAATGATGAGGCGGGATTAGAATAAAAACATTGATTAAATGTGGCACTCTTCATTGGTTTAGAAATAGTGACCTCAAAGTTCTAATGCAAACCTACCTGAATACTAGCATGGAGTCCTGGTGTGGTACTATAGGATAAGCACTGGACTGCTAACCATAAGTTTAGGAGTTCAAATCCACCAGTCACTCCTGTACAGGGTTGCTATGAGTCAGAACTGACTTGACGACCCTTCACAACAACAGGAAGATGGGGGAAATCATTACATTTTAGTTCATTGCAATGAAGTGTTAAGTCTATAGACACAAAGCAGCTGCTAACATGCAAACAACTAAAACAAAACAACTAGGACCAACTTCAGCTACATTCTTTAATATACGTACATTCAGAGAGAGAAAAGTTAAGGTCATCATTCTAGAAAATACAATCTGATCTGGGAGACTTGCTTTGAAAAGGCCATTAGCAAGCTTAGGGATACAACGATCAAAGTATCAGAAAAAGTGATGGTTCAAACCCACACAGAGGTAGCTCAGAAAAAGACAGGTCTGGTAATCTCTTTATAAAAGTCCTTGTTGTGGTTGTTAGGTGCCATTGAGTTGGTTCCAACTCAAGTAGCCTTAAGCACAACAGTAAAAAACACGGTCCAATCCTGTGCCAACTTCACAATCTTTGTTAAACGTGAGTCTATTCCTGCAGCTACTGTGTCAATCCATGTCGTTGTGAGTCATTCTCTTGTCGCTGATCCTCCACATTATCTAACATCATGTCCTTCAGAGGGACTGGTCCCTCCTGATAATATGTCAGAAGTACGAGAGACAAAGTCTCGCCATCCTGGCTTCTAAGAAATAGTCTGGCTGTTCTTAGTCCAACACAGATTTGTTTGTTCTTCTGGCAGTCCATGGTCCTTTGAATATTATTCAACACCATAATGCAAATGCATCAATGACTCTACGGTCTTCATTATTCATTCTCAAACTTTCACATGCATATAAGGCTATGGAAAATTCCATGGTTTGGGTCAGGCGCAACTTAGTCCTCAAACTGACATCTTGGCTCATGAATATACTTTAAAGAGGTCCTGTGTCTAATGCAATATGTCATTTTGCCTAATGCAATATGTCACTTGATTTTTTGACTGCTGCTTCCATGAGTGTTGATGGTTGATTTGAGCAAAATGCAGTCTTTGACCACATCAATCTTTTTTCCATATATATGGATGTTATTTATTGGTCCATTGGTGAGGAATTTTGTTTTCTTTACATTGAGATGCAACCCATACAGAAGACTGTGGTCTTTGATCTTCATCAGTAAGTATTTTAAATCCTCTTCACTTTCAGCAAGCATGGTTGTATCATCTGCATATTGCAGATTGTTAATGAGTCTTCCTCCAATCCTGATGCCACATTCTTCTTCATATGATCCAGCTTCTGGGATTATTTGTTCAATGTACAGATTAAGTACGGTGAAAGAATACAACCCTGGCTCACACCTTTCCATTTTAAATTTTAAACCATTTCCATTTTAAACTATTTCCATTTTAAACCATTTCCATTTCCATTTTAAACCATTCAATGTTCTCTTGTTTTGTGTGAACCACTGCTTCTTGGTCTATGTGCAGGTTCCTCAAGAGCACAAGTAAGCGTTCCAGAATACTCATTCTCCGCAATATTGTAACAGAAAAGTTGATGGTTCTAACCCACCCAGAGGTAGTTCAGAGAAAGACAGGTCTGGTAATCTGTTTCTAAAAGTTCTTGTTGTGGTTGTTAGGTGTTAAGTGTCATGATCCACACAGTCAAACGCCATTGTGTAGTCAATAAAGCACAGGTAAACATGGTAACGTATCCTCTGCTTTCAGCCAAGATCCAGTGTATATCAACAACAGTATCCCTTATTCTTCCTCCTAGTCTGAATCTGGCTTGAACCTCTGATAGTTTCCCAACAATGTACTGTTGCAGCCCTTTTTGAATCATTTTTAACAAAAATTTACTTGCATGTGATATTAATGATATTATCCAATGATTTCCAAATTCTGCTTGGTCACCTCTCTTTGGAATGGACACAAATATGCATCTCTTCCAGGTAGCTGTCTTCCAACTTTCTTGGCAGAGATGAGTGAGTGCCTCCAGTGCTGCATCAGTTTGTTAGAAAATTCGTATTTCGTCAATTGTTCTTTCCCAAAGCTTCAGTGCACCTTGGACTTCTTCCTTCTCTACAACTGACTCTTGAACATATGCTATCTCTTGAAATGGTTGAATGTCAACCATTTCTATTTGGTACCAAGACTGTGTATTCCTTCCACATTCTTTTGATGCTTTCTGCATCGTTCAATATTTTGTCCATGTTGTTGTTGTTGTTAGGTGCCATCGAGTCGGCACCCACTCATAGCAACCCCATGCACAGTAGAATGAGACACCACCCAATCCTGGGCCAACCTCACTACTGTTGCCACACTTGAGTCCATCAATGCTGCCACTTGGCCAATCCATCTCATTGGGGGTCTTCCTCTTTTTCTCTGACCCTCCACTTTACCAAACATTTTGTCAATAGAATCCTTCAATATTTCAAGTTGAGCCTTGAATTTTTCCTTCAGTTCTTTCAACTTGAGAAATGCTAAGCATGTTCTTCCATTTGGTTTTCTAACTCCAGGTCTTTGCAGATTTCATTACAAAATAGCCTTTGTCTTCTCAAACTGCCCTTTGAAACTTTCTGTTCAGCTCTTTGACTTCTTCGTTTCTTCCAGTTACTTTAGTTTCTGTATGGTCAAAAACAACTTTCAGAGTCTCTTCTGACATCCATTTTGGTCTTTTCCATCTTTCTTGTCTTCTTAATGACCTTTTGCTTTCTTCCTATATAATGTTCTTGCTGTCATCCCACAACTCTTCTGATCTTCGGTCATTAGTGTCTAATGCATCACATCTGTTCTTGAAATGATCTCTAAATTCAGGTGGGATGTATTCAAGGTCATATTTTGTCTGTCGTGGACTTAGTTTTCGTCATGAAAACTCTATGGAGTCCAGTTCTTTTCTGCACACCTGGGATCACCATGAGTTGGAGTCAATCACAAGCTTTTCTAAGCCACCTCTGCCATGCTGCCTGTACATTGAGAAGCTAATTCACATAAATGGAAGGTTGAGAAAGGATGTCGAGAGAAACAGAAGAATGAAGCTTGCAGAAGAAAGGACTTGGGCGGGGGGCAGGTCCGAGACTTTGAGTTTCTGAAGACAATTGCACCTGAGTGGTCATAGCTTTAGTTCATGGCTCTTGATGGCAGAGCTGAGGCTTCAGGTGGAAGTGAAAGTGAGGACCTTTGACTTACCAAAGGACACCTTCCTGGACTTTCCTTCATCAAAGCAAAAAAAGTTATTGGGTGTTATCAAGTCCATTCTGGCTTGCAGTGACCCCATGTAACAGAGAACTGCCTCACAGGGTTTCCTAGGCTGTCATCTATTGTGTCACTATATACTCAT
>NW_006408790.1:1084505-1098127 GCF_000296735.1 Chrysochloris asiatica | reverse complement strand
AGGGTTTCCTAGGCTGTCATCTATTGTGTCACTATATACTCATATATACTCTTATAGATCATCCACTCACAGCGCCCCCTGGTGTAATGGAGTAGGACTGCCCCACAGGGTTTCCTAGGTTGTTATCTTTACAGAAGATGATTGCCAGGTCTTTCTCCCACAGAACCTCCAGAGGGTTTGAACTCCCAGCCTTTTGGTTTCCAGCCTAACTGTTATCTGTTTTGCCACTAGGGTGCCTTTATCACCCCATTACTAACCATACTGAACAAATTACAATGTCAGACTGAACTTTGGACTACTTGGGGGACATTTACCAGACTTAGTAAGCACAGAACTGCTAGCCACAAGGCAGATGTTCCAACCCTCAGCAGCTCTCAGAAGCCTGTACAGATTGCTATGAATTGAAATTGACTTGATGGCACACAGTGACAACAACAAAGATTCTCTATTTGAATTTCCAACCTTAGCCATCATTTTGGAGCCCTGGTGGCATTGTGGGTTAAGCATTGAGCTGTTGTCCACAAGGTCAGCAGTTCAAACCCACCAGCTGCTTCAAGGGAGACAGTAAGGAAGTCTGCTCACTGAAAGACTGACGATGCTGGGAAGTTTGTGTAGCATCACTGAGTCCGAATGCGCTCCTTGGCAGTGGGGTGTCCAGGGTTTGATAATCATTTCTTTGGCACCTACACTATTCCATATCTTCTGTGAGTTACTAGGACTAGATGGGTAATAAAAGCAGGGGGAGGGTTTGAGAAATTTGCTGTCTATCAACTGCACAGGTATATAAACAGATGAGACATTAAGGTAGATCTATGCACAGAGAAGTTGGGGTAGCATGGAGTTAGGTCCAGTGAAACCTACAGCTTAAGAATTGCTATGGAGTTCTACTCTGCCACATCAAGTCGCCATGAGCGGACCATGGATTATACTCACTACGGTTGGTCCTATACAATTGAAAGGGATCTCCATGGAGCAGCAGCCACTAATTCAGGTTGATGCTCATACTAGCCCCTCATGTGGACTGTTTCTGGGAGCTGGAAGGTGTTTTCAAAACTGTAATATGATGCGTGTATTTCATCAAGAAAGTTTTACTGAAAATCCTCTCTTGTGACTGCAAAGTAAAAATAAGGAATGCAGGCAGTGGGAGTCTTGGGAACCCTGTGGGTCACATGGGGTCACTGTGAGGCATAATTGACAGCACACATCAAAAAAAAGCCCCCTCAAAATCCAGGGCTCAGGGCTGAGCAAACCTATCTGGTGAGGAGCAAAAAGCAAAAGAAAAGAACATTCCAAGCAAAATAATGGCACACACGGAGGCATCCAGCAGAGAAACAAGAGTTGCATGTAAGGAAATCAGTGAAGAACTCCCGTGGCTGAAATTGCAGAAAACCACGGCATGAGAGGAAGCTGTAGAAAGAGGCATAGGGTAAGGTCTAAGGCTGCTAGCTCCCTGACTTCTGAAGCTCAAAGGAAAATTTTTAAAATGTGAACTGACAAAGATGAACAATTTTGTCTTTTTCCCAATTAGATCATGAAACTCAAGCACAAATCATGTGTATTTTTCATACAGATTTCTGATGGAGTTTAGTCTTGGTGTGGTGTTGTGGGCTAATGCACTGGACTATAAGGCCATTTTGAACCACAAGGTCAGCAGTTCAAGCTCACCATCTGCTCCTTGGAAACCCTATACAGAGTCACTATGGATCAGAACTAACTTGACAACACTTAATAACAACAATATAATGATGGTTCAGGCTTTGTGTCATCTTGACGAGGTCAGGTGTTCTGCTCTGAGCAGCCAATCAATTAAAGGGACGATTCCTCAGGGGTGTGACCTGCTTCCAATATATTGGATACTCAGGCAAAACTTGCTTGCTTCCTTCTGGGTCTGGATCCTGAATCTGACTCATCATCCCACCTCCGGTTCTTTGATCTTGAGCCAGTGACCTGCTCTTTTACCCGTCAATCCTTGGAGTCCTCAGCAGCCTGTCATCCTACCTGCCAGACCTGCATTATGTCATCGGTCCTGCCGATCTTGCTAAACCAGCTCTGCAGTTACATGAGCCAGAAGCCTCCACATCTGACCCATACTCGTGGGACTGGCCACCACGACACTGTGTGAGCCATTCCCTTGATATTAACCTCTCTTTTCATGTACATACAGAGTCCTGGGGTGGTGCCGCAGGACAAAGTTTTGGGCTTCAAGGTCATTTTGAACCACAGATTGGTGGTTCAAAGTCACCAGCTGCTCCTCAGAAACCCTACACAGATTCGCTATGAGTTGGAACTGAATCCATGACACTTAACAACCACAACAGCATATATGCATATATAAGCTTCACGGGTTTTGCCTCTATAGAGAACCCAGGCTAGACAAGTATATTTGCACCAAAAGAATAGACAAATATATGTGCCCTCAAGTAGTCCTTGTGTGATGCTGTGGGATAATGCATTGGATCACAAGGCTGGTTTAAATTGCAAGGTTGGCGGTTCAAATTCACCAGCCATTCCTTGAAAAGCCTATACAGGGTCACTTTGAGTCAGAACTAACTTGATGGCACTTAACAACAATAACATATGTACTCAAAGAACAAGGCATTTCTGTTTTCCAGATAACAGTTACAGCTATTTGCCAAGCTTCTATGAACTTTGCGTATTTCCTTCATTTTGCGCAGAACTTCATCAATGAGTGCCCAAACTGTGTGGTATAAAACAGCAAATGTTTATTTTCTCTTGTGCTTTTGGTGGGTCAGGAATTCAGGCGGCCAAGCAGGCATGCTACACAGATCCTTTACAACAAAGACACAGAAATGAACTGGAACGAATCCGGATGCTAATCATAGGGCCCCTAGTTTCAGAAGAAGGGATCGTGAAGCGGATTGAATACCAACCAGGAGCAGAAGTGGAATAAGTGGACTGAGAGGAGACAGAGGATGCGCTGTCAGCTGGCCTGGCGTGACGAGGACGTCTGGAACTTTTGCAAGCAGCATTTGATCAAGACAAGCAGCTGACAACACAAAACCACACTGGTATTGGTGACAAGACAGTGGGATCCTCCCTTGTCCCCCGCATGGTCCTGGTGACCAGATTGTGCCCAGCCCCACCATCGCTGGCGGGTGTGATGGAGAATGTAAATGTGAGCCTACTTCTCGGTCCATGTAGCACAGTTGAGGATGGGTGTGGCTGGTGCAAGCGACGGTGCAGCTGTGACAGTTAATGTCATGTGTCAGCATGGCAGGGGTATGATTCTCCTGGGGTTGGCAGACAGTGTGCATCACCTCCCATTCTGGAATCTGATATGAGCAGCCAATCAGCTGGAATCAGAATTTCCTTGGGGAGTGGTCTGCATCCATGACATAAATTAATGAGCTCTCTCTCTTTCCATCCTGCGTCTGTCTTGTCAGCAGCTGACCTCCAGTTCTTGGGACATGAGAAGCCTTCAGCCTGCTGCCTTAACCACAGTTTTGATTTGCCAACTCCCACAATGCCGTATTTGTGCCCATTCCAAAGAGAGATGACCCAAGGGAATGAAGAAATCATTGGATAATCTCTTTGATATCCTATGCAAGTAAAGTTTTACTAAAGGTAATACAGAAACAGCTACAATCATACATTGACAGAGAACTTCTAGAGGTTCAGATGGATTCAGAAGAGACCATGGAATGAGGGATATCATTGCTGATGTCCGATGGATCTTGGCTGAAAGCAAAGAATATCAGAAAGATGTTTACTTGTGCTTTATTGACTACGCGAAGACTTTCAATTGGGGGGATCATGACAAGATATGGACAACATTGTGAAGTATGAGTATTCCAGAACACTTAATTATGCTCATGAGGAATTTGTACCTGCACCAAGAAGCAGTTGTTCTAACAGAACACGGGAACACCGAATGGTTTAAAATTAAGAAAGGTGTGCGACAAGGTTGCATTCTTTCACCATACTTATTCAACCTGTATGCTGAGCAAATAATACGAGAAGCTGGGTTCTATGAAGAAAAATGTGGCATCAGGATTGGAGGAAGACTCATTAACAACCTGGGATATGCAGATGATACAACCTTGCTTGCTGAAAGTGAAGAGGACTTAAAACATTTACTGATGAAGATCAAAGAGCACAGCCTTCAGTACAGATTACATCTCAATGTCAAGAAAACAAAACTCCTCACCACTGGACCAATAAACAACATTCTTATCAATGGAGAAAAGACTGAAGTTGTCAGGGACTTCATTCTTCTTGGAGCAACCATCAACATTCATGGAAGCAGCAGTCAAGAACTCAGACGACGTATTGCATTAGGCAAATCTGCACAAGATCTTTTTAAAGTGTTGAAGAGCAAAGATGTCAGCTTGAGGACTAAGATATGCCTGACCCAAGCCATGGTATTTTCATTAACCTCATATGCGTGTGAAAGCTGGACAGTGAATAAGGAAGACCATAGAAGAATTGATGCTTTTGAGTTACAGTGTTAGAGGAGAATATTGAAAGTGCCATGGACTGCCAAAAGAACCAATAGATCCATTTTGGAAGAAGTGCAGCCGGAGTGCTCCTTGGAGGCCAACATGGCCAAACTTCGTCTCTCATACTTTGGACATATTGTCAGGAGGGATCAGTCGCTGGAGAAGGATATCATGGTTTGGTAAGGTGGAGGGTCAGAGAAAAAGAGGAAGATCCCCAATGAGATGGATTGGCCAAGTGGCAGCATCGATGGACTCAAGGGTGGCAACAGTAGTGAGGTTGGCCCAGGATCGGGCAGTGTTTCACTCTGCTGTGCTGAAGGTCGTTATGGGTCAGTACTGATTCGATGGCACCTAACAACAACAACAACGACAATACCATAAGCCAGTAGCATGTAGCCTGACCTTTGGATTTTCAGTTCCTCACTCCCTGAAAACCCTAGCATCTGGAGAAGACTCCAGCTTGCTGTCTGAGCCATGGATTTGGAACTTGCCAGCCTCCACAGTTGCACAGCTCATTTCCTTGAGCTAGATCTCACCATATATATTTATATATTCATCTAACTGGTTTGGCTCCTCTAGCTAACCCAGCTGAAGACATCAGCCACAGGAAATGGCTACGGATGGGAAGACAGAAGCAGCTGGGGTCTGGAGCAGCAAGGCTACTTCTCACACCTCTGTCTACTTCTGTGTCATTCTCCACGTGGCAGCGCCACATTCATGTTTCTACGTTAGTGTCTCCCTCCACAGGGCTTCTTCACATGGGGGCTCCACTTTAGTGGTTCCACATGGCAGCACCATGTTAGTGTTGACATAGGAATGTCTCCACATGGTATCTCTGCAGGGTTTCTTCTCATGGTGTCTTCACACGCAGCTCCACATGGGGGCTTTACATTAGTGGTTTCACATGGCATCGCCACATTAATGTTTACATAGGAATGTCTCCACGTGGCATCTCCACAGGGTTTCTTCTCATGATATTTCCACATGTGACTCCACATGGGGGCTCCACATTAGTGTTTACATAGTAATGTCTCCACATGGCGTTTTCACACATGACACGACATAGTGTCTCCACATTAGTGAATCTATGTGGAAGTTCCACATGGTATCTCCACATTAGTGTTTCCATATTATTGTCTCCACCTGACAACTCCACATGTGGTAGCTCCACATGGTATTTCAACATAAGGGCCCAACATGAGGCTTCAGGGTACCAAACTTCTTCCATGATGACTCAGGTATCTAGAGGTGCATGTGGAAAGAGATTGGGTGGAAATTTCAAAATTTGTCTTTGAAGTCCTGCAGTGTTACTTTTCCAGCACATTCGAGTCATTAGAAGTAAGTGACTGAGTTGGTCCATATTCAAAGGGAGGGGAATTGGACTTCACCATTTGAAATGCTCAGCAGCACATGCTACAACCACAATCATGAAGACACCCTGTTGTTTTTATCCAGAATCTTTATTGCTTCACAGTCCTTATGTATGTTTGTGACTCACATAAACAAAATATGATCATAAATATGATCAAACATGTATGCATGGTGTGAGGTGGGGGTCACAGTTTAGGTTCTGGGGTTTGGTATTTTTTCTATAAAAGGAATTCTTGTAGTATAGTGGTTATGAATCAGGCTGTGAACCGCAAGGTAAGCAGTTAGAAACTACCAGCTGTTTCACAGGAAAAAGATGAGACTTTCTGCTCCTGTAAAGATTTACAGCCTCAGAAACCCTGTACAAGGTCACTATGAGTTGGAAGTGACTCCACAGCACATAACCACCACCACCACCGTTTTTTCTATGTGGATGGTGAACTGACTCAGCACCTTTATTAGAACCCATCATCTTCCCCCTCAGTTGCATGGTCATTATATATAAAATTAGACGCCCTGCATGTAGAGGTCTATTACTGGAACCATTGTTCTTTTGTATTTGCAGGAGAATATTGAAAGTGCCATGGGCTGCCAAAAGAACAAACAGATCTGTGTTGGAAGAAGTACAGCCAGAGTGCTCCTTGGGGGCCAGGATGGCCCACTTCGTCTCTCATACTTTGGACATATTGTCAGGAGGGACCAGTCCTTGGAGAAGGATGTCATGTTTGATAAAGTGGAGGATCCTGCATAAGAGGAAGACTCCGAATGAGATGGATTGGTACAGTGGCAGCAGCGGTGCGCTCAGGTGTAGCAAGGATTGTGGGGTTTGCACAAGACCAGTCAGTGTTTCGTTCTGTTGTGCATATTGGTACCGACTTGATGGCACCTAACAACAACACCACCAACAATTTTTGCCCAATATCAGTTAGATTCTCTTTATTAAAGACAATGATTAAATATCCAACTCTGAGGGGGAATTTTTCATTTGTTCTTTTAGTTCTGTCAGTTTATGGTTTGTGTATTTTTAAGTTTTGTCACTAAGCTCATCTGGATTTAGAATACTTTCATCTTCCCACGGAGTTGATCCTGTTGTCATTCCTATTTTTGCTTTAAAATCTACTTTATCTCCTATAACCACTCCAGAGAACTTTGGGTCATTTTTCCACCCTGATTATTTCACCCAAAGTCAAATGGCCCTAACAGTTATAGCATGGATGCTAAAAACAACATGTGCCTGGGTGTGGCTTTGGTTTCGTCACTCTAAAATTTTCGTCTTCCAGATAGACTCTTTAGTCACTGTAATGACTGAGAATCCACTGTCATCTAGCCGACTCACAGTGCCCCTGCCAAGTTCCTAAGGTTGTAAATCTTGATGGGAACAGGCTGCCTCATCTTTAGCCTAAAAGAGGCTGGTGGGTTCAAACCACCAATCTTACAGTTCAATAATAATGCAATGTGCCACCGGTCTCGTAATGACTGGTAAACCAAACCAAAACTATCACACTCACTGCCACTAAGTCAATCCCAACTCACAGTGACCCCATATAGGGCCTCCCAGACTGCAACTCTTCATGGGAGCAGACAGCTTCATGTTATTCCTTGAGTGACCAGTGGATTTGAACCACCAACATTTCAGTTAGCAGCCTAATGCCGAACTCACAGCTCCACCAGAGCTCCTTCTACTTACTGATGTTGGTATTGCTCTGACTCATAGCGACCTTGTATAGGATTTCCTATACAGAGCGACTGGTGGGTTTGAACCAGCAACCTTGTGGTTAGTAGTCCGCCTTATCCTACAGTGCCACAGTTTGTTGTTGAGTCAATTCCAACTCATAGCCACCCTGCGTTCAACAGAACAAAATACCGGCAAGTTTTGCATCATCCTCACAATTGTTGCTACACTTGAGCACATTGTTGCTCCCCCTGTGCCAGTCCATCTAGTTGGGATGTCTCTCTTTTTCTCTGTCCCTCCACTTTACCAAGTGTGATAGCTTTCTTCAGGTCCTTCCTGATAACATGTCCAAAGTATGAGAGATGAAGTCTGCCATCTTGGATTCTAAGGATCATTCTGGTTGTACTTCTTCCAACACAAATCTACTTGTTCTTCTGGCAGCCCATGGCACTTTCAATAGTCTCCTCCAACACCATAACTTAAAAGCATCAATTCTTCTACGGTCTTCCTTATTCACTGTCCAGCTTTCGCATGCATATGAGGTTATTGAAAATACCATGGCTTGGATCAGATGCACCTTAGTCCTCAAGCTGACATCTTTATTCTTCAGCACTTTAAAAAGGTCTTGTGCAGCAGATTTGCCTAATGCAATATGTCATTTGATCTCTTGACTGCCACTTCCATGAGTGTGGATGGTGGATCCAAGCAACATTAAATCCTTGACAGCTTCAATCTTTTCTCCACTTATCATGATGTTATTTATTTGTCCAGTGGTGAGGATTTTTATTGTCTTTTCATTGACATGCAAGTATATTTAAGGTTGTGGTCTTTGATCTTCATTAGTATTTTAAATTCTCTTTACTTCCAGCAAACAAGGTTATATCATCTGCATATCTCAGGTTGTTAATGAGCCTTCCTCCAATCCTGATGCCATGTTCTTCTTCATATTCCAATTTCTTGGATTATTTTCTCAGCATACAGGTTGAATAAGTATGGTGGAAGGCTACAACCCTGGCGCACACATTTCTTGATTTTAAACCATTAAATGTCCCCCTGTTCTGTTCAAACCACCTGCCTAGTCTGTGTATAGATTCTTCATGAGCATAATTAAGTGTTCAGGAATACCTGTTTCTCAAAATGTTATCCATAACTTGTCATTATGATTACAACCCTGGACACACCATGAGACAGTTCTACTCTGCCTAAAAGGAGAGCTATGGGTCAGATTGAAGTCAGCAGAATTGGGCTAATATTCCTTTGTATTTATCCAGAGTTGATGTTTCTAGTTCTTGTCATTCTTTCCTACAGTTCCTTAGCTGCATTTTGGATCATTTCCTTCAGCCTCATGTACTTCCTCCACCATTTCGTTCAATGTCTGGCTGTTGGTAACAGAACCTCGGTTCTTCTTTTTCTGAGAGCATTTTTAGAAATTGTCCATCATTTGTTTATGAATGATATTTTTCATTGGAAATAGATTTTTTAATTCGCAGCATTTTGTTTTGTTGTACCTCAAAAATATGTTTTATGAATTACTTGTTTCTGCTTGCTCTCTTAGTTTTGTTTGTTGTTTTGATTTGCTACATTGCATACTGTATATAATGAATGCAGAGTTCCAGATCTTTCTCAACAATGAGTACTTTCCATTTCCTCCATGAAGAGGGTAAAGCAAGCTACTGATCTCCTCAATCTGATGAGGGATTGGTTGTAGTCACTACTGAGTATAAAATGCAATCTTTCTCTAGCTTTTCCCTGTTCCTTGGGAGGTCTCTGCCCCCTCATCCTCATTTTAGTTTCTTTTCCTTTTAGATGAGGACCTGGTGGACTTTTAGCTCTCTCCATGCTAGACATTCTTCCCTGTGTTGCTGATTCGGGTGCATTCAGTTTTCAGTTGATACCAGCTCAGAGTGAAGCCAGCGGAGAAGTGCACTGAAGGGTTTCCAAGGCTCCCATCTCTACGGAAGGAAGAAGTGGTTTCTCCTTGAAACGACGGGTGAGTTCAAACCACTAACGTTCAGGATAGCAACCAAGTGCTTAAGTAGGGCTCCCTTTGGAGATGTTTAATATACATCTTCAGATTCGGCCCCTGATAAGCTTAAAATCTAATGACTACCATGGGGTGAGGTACTGGCATTGTGTTCATTTCACAACACTTAACTTGAGTAGGAATTGGCCTTCTATTCACCAAGACACTGCAGGAGATTCTCCTGGGTGTTTGACCCACTCTTCTCCTCCACTGTGGCTCCCTGGACTGGGGACAGAAAGCCTCCTGGTATTTGTCTCCCTGTTCTAAAAGTGCTTAATGCCTAAGAAAGCCTGGGACACACATATGTTCCAACTATCTGGGGAGCATACCAAACATGTGCTTTTTGCAGACTTTCTTCCTTTGGAGAGATTTTTGTGTCCTCTGAACTGCAAAATTGAGGGAGATTTCTCTTTGCCTTTCTAGGTCTTTCAGCCTGCTGCAATGCCTCAGAACCCAACAAACACATGTGGAGACTGTTGGCGTTGGTGTTGGGTTGCCTCTCGTTGCTAATTTGTCCTGTCAGTCCGGCTGGCGGAACACGCTGCAGATTTCTCTCTCCTCCACTGGAATGCTTTTTTTTTTTATGCCAAGTCTGATTCTCAGCCCACACTCAGGAATGTCAGGTTCCTTCATGGAAAAGTCCAATGGAGACCATTCATCTCCTCCTTGTTGGCTGCATAGCCTTCTCATAGGGTCCTGGCCATGTATCCAGGATTTTGTAGTGTCACAGAGAAACATGGCCTTGTCAGTGAGCCCCCACATCCACAGCTGACATGAAAGGGCACAGTGGTTTTTGTTCTTTCTCCTGTTTTATTGTGGTTTGGGTGAATATTGACAGAGCAAACTCATTTCTCCTTCAACAATCTATTTACATTTTGTTTCATGATATTGATTGAAATTTCCACAAGGTAACAGAACCCCTCCCACTCCCTCCCTGGGCCTGTCTCCATTCATCCTTCTGCCCTGACCCTTTCTGTCTTCTTCTGAGCTTTGTTTGGGGCAGATGTTGCCCTTTTGGTCTCCTACGGTTGAATATTCTGAGTGTGTTCCTGCCTGGCGTTCATGCTTACCTTACTGGACTATTTGTTGTCTGGCAGAAAGTTGAGACAGGGGATGTGCTCTGGGCCGCTAACCGCACAGTCCACAGTTCAAATAGCCCAGTATATCTATCCCCTGACCAAAGTGGAGTTACATTATCAATCCATTTTTGTAAAACAATAATTAGAGGAAAGTGAGGAGGAGTGCTTGGTAAAAGATGTGGGTTTGCGGACAAGTTCACCAATGGCTTTGCCATTTCTTCTTGTACATGTCACCTTCTTCTGGGCTTCAGTTCATCTTCCAGAGTGCTTACAGTGTGAATGATCTCAGTCAGTCATTTATCCAAAAATCATTTGACATTTCTATTTTGAAAAATAGGGTACATGGAATAAAATTGTGCAGTTTGATAGCATCTCTCTTTTTTCTACTAACTGTAGAATTCAAGTATTACTGGGTTTTTTCTATAATCATTGAGAAGTCTGGGAATGTAATTATTCTTTTAGGCATTTTGCTCTTCTGTCTGGCTGAGTTTAAGATCTTTTGTCATCTTTGGTGTTCTGGAGTTGCACTGTGATGTGTCGAGTTGTAAACTAAGATGTGCTTCTGAGATCAGAGAGTTCATTGTTTCCATCAATGCTGTTAGAGACTCTCATCAAATGTTACCTCACCCCAAGCTCCTTGGTCTCTCCTTCGACTGTCTAACTACATGTGTGTTCACCTTCATTCTGTTGTCCTGGTGTGGCACTGTAGGGTGAACACTGGATGACTAATCACAAGGTCAGTAGTTCAAACCCACCAGCAACAACTCAGAAACCTCATACAGTGTCACTATGGGTCAGAAGTGACTCAACAATGCTTTACAACAGTGTTCCCTCTAGTAACCATTTCTCTTAACATCTCTTTTATTTTGTCTCTTTGATCTTTTGTGCTGTTTACTGGAAACTTATTCAGATCACTTTTTCAACCCTCTTGGAGTCCTGGTGTGGCTCTGCACGGTAAAGTCTGAACAGCAAGACCGACGATTCAAGCTCACCAGCTGCTCCTTGGAAACCCTATACAAGGTCACCATGAGTCAGAACCCGACTTGATGGCACTTAACAACAACAACAAGCATTCACTTTGACTCCTGGTGTAGCCCTGTAGGATCAGCACTGGACTGCAAACCACAAGGTCGGCAGTTCAAACCCACCAGCTACTCCTGGGAAACCTCATACAGGGTCACTATGAGTCAGAACCGACTCAACAGCACTTAACAACAACAACAAGTTCTCTTGGAGTCTTGATGTGGCACTGTAGGATAAGCACTGGACCACGAGGTCAGTGGTTCAAATCCACCAGTCACTCCTCAGAAATCCTATACAGGGTTGCTGTGAGTTGGAACAACAACAGCAACTTTGCTTAGGAGTGCTGTGCCCCTGTGAGATCAGCACTGAACTGCTACCCACAAGGCCTGTGGCTCGAACTCACCAGAGGATGAGGAATGGAAAACAGCGATAAAAGAAGGAGGTAGGTACAAAGTCTCAGTGGAGAATTGTCTTCACCAGAACCCTCTCAGACCAACACTGGCCAGTTCTTTTCCATGCTCTGTGCTAAGAGCATTTCCCCTATTCCATCCTTTTCCTAAAGGGATACCCAGCAAGAGTCCTAATTTACACGGCCTTCTCATTGCTCGCTCCTCATCAAGACTGATCTAAAAGCCTTACTTCCTGTCTTTCTGAGACCATAGAAAACTAGTCTTTTGATTTCTCTTGTCTGTAACCAACTTGGGAGCCCTAGTGGAGCTGATATTAAGCGCTTAGCTGCTAACTAAAAGACTGGCAGTTCAGACTCACCATTCATTCCATGGGAGAAAGACGTGGTGACCTAATTCTACTCTGGGGCAGTTCCACTCTCTCAAATAGATGGAATCAATGCAACAACTCAGCTCTAGATAACCTAGCCCCTCAGGCCTGTCCTGTTCTGAACTCACTCCTACCTGTCAGCATCGGGAGATTGATGCTTGGTTGCCCAACTACACACTTGAGAGGATTGGAATGTTTTATCTAGTTTTGTAATAGATATTTGTAAAGTACTTCTTACATATTTAGAATCTCAGGACTGTTGATGAGCTCCTCATTTCCATTTGGATATGCAATGTTCACTTACCACAAAGAACATTTTTATATATACCAAGGTTTGCTATTTGAACATGTCTGCTCTGTCAATTGGGGCATTAGTAGCACAATATCATTTTTAATTTTGTAATTTTAGAACACATTTCAATACCTGTCAGGATGGCTCCCTGAGCATCACTCTTCTAATACATATATTTTATTTGTAATTCACTCTAGGGGGTTAGTTAAAGTAAGGCATCTTTCTTGAACATGTCCAAGTACAGCAATAGCATGAAAATTAGGCATCCTGCCTAGGAAAGTCTAACACACGCATTTATAAACTTCGACACCGATGTACCGATGAAGTTTCCTTAAAGGATTTCGATGGACACATCCACATCTTCTCAGGGCTTTCATCGTGTGTGTGTGTGTGTGTGTGTGTGTGTGTGTGTGTGTGTGTGTGTGTGAATTACTGACCCTAGTCCAAATATCCTTGGGATATAATCCTGTTTTTGAAAATCTGTCACTGAGAAAGTTTCTGACCACACCTGATTTGTGATAACCAACACGCTTGCTCTCCCAACAGCTTCTGTGCATTAAGGTTTCAGTCCAGTTGCAGAAAGTGAGAAGTGATATATATATATATATATATATATTAAGTTTTTATTGTGAATTGAATAATAGTTTATATAGGAGAGCATCAGCTTTACATTCATCCTATCATGTTTTGTTTCATTGCAATGATTACAATCCCCTCCATGCATCATCATTCAACAGCATTTGCTTCCATTCCCTCTGTTTTTCGTTTTGTTTTTTTTAGAGGGGCGGAGAGGGATGTGTACACTGAGAGGATTAAGTTTTAAATGATTGTGAGTGCCAGAGTTTCTTCCATTATTCTTGGATTTCTGAAATGCTGGCTCCAACCCCGGGGCACAGAGAGTGCACTCCAGCAGGATAGAGCCTCCTTA